>NC_135370.1:180204824-180439824 GCF_049243985.1 Paroedura picta | reverse complement strand
TGGCCTGCATGGCCCCTTCCCACTCTAGGATTCCAGGAGTCTAGTTCAGCAGTGGAAGGGGCTGCCTAAGGAGGTGGGGAGCTCCCCCTCACTGGCCGTCTTCAAGCAGCGGCTGGACAGAGCCTTCTCCTGGATTCTTGAGGCTGATCCTGCACTGAGCAGGGGGTGTGACTAGATGGCCTGCATGGCCCCTTCCCACTCTAGGATTCTAGGAGTCTAGTTCAGCAGTGGAAGGGGCTGCCTAAGGAGGTGGGAAGCTCCCCCTCACTGGCCGTCTTCAAGCAGCGGCTGGACAGATCCTTCTCCTGGATGCTTGAGGCTGATCCTGCATTGAGCAGGGGGTGGGACTAGATGGCCTGCATGGCCCCTTCCAACTCTCTGAATCTTTTGCCTTGGAAGCAAAGAAGTTTTTTGCAGTACCCCCGACTCCATGTTTCCCAGTTATGGGGGGAAAGCTGCTCAAACAAATTACAAAGGTTAGCCGACTCCCACGGTACCAAGAGAAAGAAATTTTGCATGCAAAAACAGGGACGCTTAACTTAATGCGAAGAGATTAAATTCAAAAAGGTTAACTTGCTACAGCTCCAAGCCCAGATCAGAGAGAGAAAGTCCTATATAAGAGGAAGCAGAAGTAGCCCTATGTCTAACCCAGGCTTTCTCAACTAGGGTTTCATGAAATCCAGGCGTTTGTTGATGGCTCTGGAAGGGTTTCCTTGGTGCATGGGAGTTAATTCTTTATATATATATGTAAACTGCCATGAACCAGTATGCCTGGGAGTGGCAGTGTATAAATACAACTGTTGTTGTTAGGCGCAAAGTCGTGTCCGACCCATCGCGACCCCATGGACAATGATCCTCCAGGCCTTCCTGTCCTCTACCATTCCCCGGAGTCCATTTAAGTTTGCACCAACTGCTTCAGTGACTCCATCCAGCCACCTCATTCTCTGTCGTCCCCTTCTTCTTTTGCCCTCGATCGCTCCCAGCATTAGGCTCTTTTCCAGGGAGTCCTTCCTTCTCATGTGGTGGCCAAAGTATTTGAGTTTCATCTTCAGGATCTGGCCTTCTAAGGAGCAGTCAGGGCTGATCTCCTCTAGGACTGACCGGTTTGTTCGCCTTGCAGTCCAAGGGACTCGCAAGAGTCTTCTCCAGCACCAGAGTTCAAAAGCCTCAATTCTTTGACGCTCGGCCTTCCTTATGGTCCAGCTTTCACAGCCATACATTGCAACTGGGAATACCATAGCTTTGACTAAACGCACTTTTGTTGGCAGGGTGATGTCTCTGCTTTTTAGGATGCTGTCTAGATTTGCCATAGCTTTCCTCCCCAGGAGCAAGCGTCCTTTAATTTCTTTGCTGCAGTCCCCATCTGCAGTGATCTTGGAGCCCAGGAAAATAAAATCTGTCACTATCTCCATTTCTTCCCCATCTATTTGCCAGGAATTGAGAGGGCCGGATGCCATGATCTTCGTTTTCTTGATGCTGAGTTTCAAGCCAACTTTTGCACTCTCTTAAACACAATAAATAAATAATAAAAATAAATTTTAAAATGTTAAACGTTTCTCGGCTGGTATTACCATACATGGTCATGTCAACCCCCTTCCCGAAATGGCCAATGATGGGCCTGGAGGGGGTGGGAAGGGGAGGGGCCTCAGGTGGGCGTGTCCACAGCTCTGCTTCCCAACCATATTCTGCATGATCGTGCCACTTCTGGGGTTTCTCGAAGTTTGAAGGCTGTTTCAGGGGTTTCTGAATGGTAAAAAGTTGAGAATTGTTGGTCTAACCCAGGAGAGGGCGGGGCCCACTGTCAAGCGTACCCAGAAGGCGGTGGATTCTTTTAACCATTTCCTTCCCATATCCCCTTGCATGTAGGGCTACAGCTTCCAACAGATATCACACATGCGTAGCGAGGGCTTTTGCCCATGGCAACGTTCTCTCTTCTTCTTTTACGTTTCTGAACCTTCTTCCCCAGCTGCAAAACCTGGATGTCTTGGGCTCCCGACTGGAATTGTTGTAGCCATCCTGCGTACAGCGTCTAGATTAGCGGTTCCCAACCTTTCTCAGGACAGGGACCGCCTCCGGGGGTGAGGGGAGAGCCGACGGTCCGGGTGCTGCGCAAACGCGCATGCGCAGTTGTCGCACATGCACGTTTTCGCCACCAGGGGGCGCGCCTGCCTCTTCCCTTCCTTCTCCTTTTCGGAGCCAGTTTGGTGTCGTGGTTAGGAGTGCGGCCTTCTAATCTGGCATGCCGGGTTCGATTCTGCACTCCCCCACATACAGCCAGCTGGGTGACCTTGGGCTCGCCACGGCACTGATAAAACTGTTCTGACCGAGCAGTGATATCAGGGCTCTCTCAGTTCCACCTCCCTCACAGGGTGTCTGTTGTGGGGAGAGGAAGGGAAGGAGAATGGAAGCCACTTTGAGACTCCTTCAGGTAGGGAAAAGCGGCATATAAGACCCAACTCTTCTTCTTCAGCAATATCAGGGCTCTCTCAGCCTCCCCTCCCTCACAGGGTGTCTGTTGTGGGGAGAGGAAGGGAAGGAGAATGGAAGCCACTTTGAGACTCCTTCGGGTAGGGAAAAGCGGCATATAAGAACCAACTCTTCTTCTTCTTCTTCTTCTCGCTGTGGGCGGGGGGAGGCAGGTGCAGATGCCGGTGGCCCGGTACCGTGGCCTTTGCGGCCCGTTACCAGGCCGCGGACCGGGGGTTCATGACCCCCAGTCTAGATCTCATTCCTTTTCTTTCCACCGGCCTCCGCAGGAACGCTCCCGCTCACCCTGCAGCAATTTCGGCTAACTAATTGGCGCAGGGCTCCAGCCATATGCTACGCTCCAGACTGGTGCTTCAAAAAATAATTATCATCATCGTTCCAAGACAGCTTCGATGCTTCTCCTCCTTTCCTTGGACAAAACGCATCTGCAAACCGCCAGCCGCGGCCAAGAGAGGCGCTCATTAAATCATTGTGCCCTTCTCCGACCCGCAAAAAAACCCCCCAACACGCTGCCAAAGTTGCGTTTTACCAAGTTAGGCCGCTAAGAATAAGCCGGCTCCCAATTTTGCATGCCCAGGCGATCCATCAGTCTAAGTTAAACGGATGGGTAAAATGCGCATCTTCAGAGTGCGTGGCTGAGCAAAGGTTTTGCAGAAAGGGAGGTGGGATCGTTTAGGAGGCATGACAAATTCTCGGCGGTGAATTATTTACAGGAAAAACTGCGAACGTTGGGAAAGGGCTGGAGGAGGATCAGCCATACTGGACTTAATACTGACCAACAGGCAAGAGTTGGTGGATGAGGTGAAGGAGGTGGGGACCCTAGGGGGAAGTGACCATGTCCTCATAGAATTCCTTTTGAGATGGGGAGCCAAGGAAGCTTGTAGCCAGACGCGGATGTCGGATTTTCGTAGGGCAAACTTTAATAAACTCAGAGACATGATGAGTGTCATACCATGGACGAGAATGCTGGAAGGGAAGGGAGCATGTGAAGGGTGGGCGCTACTCAAACAGGAGCTATTGCATGCTCAATCAATGACTATTCCAGAAATACGAAAGCACTGAAGGAGCTCTAAGAAGCCTGTTTGGATGAACAGAGAACTTCAAGAGGAACTAAGAAAGAAAAGGAAAATGTTCAGGAAATGGAGGGAAGGACAGAGCTCTAAAGAAGAGTACCTACAGGTTACTAGGCACTGTAGATCAATCATCAGAAAGGCCAAAGCTGAGAGCGAGCTAAGATTGGCCAGGGAAGCCCATTGTAACAAGAAAGGATTTTTCAGTTATGTGAGGAGCAAACGTAAAGTAAAGGAGGCAATAGGCCCACTGTTGGGTGTGGATGGACAAACTCTAACGGAAGATGCAGAGAAAGCAGAAAGGCTTAGTGCCTATTTTACATCTGTTTTTTCCCCACAGGTCAAAGGGTTTAGGCACATCTAGAGATGGCCGTAGCCAAAGGATAGTGTCTGGGTGGCAGGTTAACATGGACAGAGAGGTTGTCGAGAGGCATTTAGCTGCACTGGATGAGTTCAAATCCCCTGGTCCGGATGAAATGCACCCGAGAGTGCTCAAAGAACTTTCCAGAGAACTTGCACAGCCCTTGTCCATCATCTTCGGAACCTCTTTAAGGACTGGAGATGTTCCGGAGGACTGAAAGAGAGCAACGTTATTCTGATCTTCAAAAAAGGGAGGAAGGATGACCCGGGAAACTACAGACCAGTGAGTCTGACCTCTGTTGTGGGGAAGATAATGGAGCAGATATTAAAGGGAGCGATCTACAAACAGGCCCTGTCAGACCAACCTGGTTTCCTTCTTTGACCAAGTGACAGGTTTGCTGGATCGTGGAAATTCAGTTGATGGGGCCAAGGGACCAAGCCCTATGAAGATAGGTTGAGGGACTTGGGAGTGTCCCACCTAGAGTCCCACCCACTGGTTCCTGGCATGAGCCGGCTGCCGCTTTCTAAGCACGTGAGATGAGATGCCCTCGGCCTTTTCTAGATTTCCCCAGACAAACCTCACTTGACCTGCCGGTTTTCGGCACTGGGATATGGTGGGTTTTAATATATATACAAAAAACAACAAAGGGACATTATGTTCACTTGAACTCAGAGCCTGGAGACCAATTAGAGGGAAAGTTAATGAATCCATGAACGTTTCACCGCGTGTAACTCTCCCATGGTGTTTTTATTTAGTGGCAGGGCAGAGGTCAGCCTGTATCACAGCCCGGGGATTCACAGGGCAGCTCTCCCTGAGTTTGAGGAGCTGGGATGAGGAGCTCGAATTCACGGAGAGCTGCCCTGCGAATCCCGGGGCTGTGATAAAGGCTGACCTCTGCCCTGCCACTAAATAAAAACACCATGGGAGAGTTACACGCGGTGAAACGTTCACTGATTCATTTGTGTTTATGTGCGTGTTTTTAAAGGACTGCCTTTCCCTCAGGATAAAGAAATCGATAGTAGTGAATTTACAAAAAGAGGACAGAAGAAGCGACCCTACTTTCAAAAGCTTCTTTCGTGGTTTAACCCTCTTCCATATGCATCCTGCTGGGTGACTCTGAGCTAGTCACAGCCCTGTTAGAGCTGTTCTCCGAGAGCCAGTTTGGTGTAGTGGTTAGGACTGCAGACTTCTAATCTGGCATGCTGGGTTCGATTCCCCGCTCCCCCGTATGCAGCCAGCTGGGTGACCTTGGGCTCACCACGGCACTGATAAAACTGTTCTGAACGGGCAGTGATATCAGGGCTCTCTCAGCCTCACCCACCCCACAGGGTGTCTGTTGTGGGGAGAGGAAAGGGAAGGCAATTGTAAACTACTTTGAGCCTCCTTCAGGTAGAGAAAAGCGGCATATAAGAACCAACTCTTCTTCTTCTTCAGTGATATCAGGGCTCTCTCAGCCTCACCCACCCCACAGGGTGTCTGTTGTGGGGAGAGGAAAGGGAAGGTGACTGTAAGCCGCTTTGAGACTCCTTCAGGTAGAGAAAAGTGGCATATAAGAACCAACTCTTCTTCTTCAGTGATATCAGGGCTCTCTCAGCCTCACCCGCCTCACAGGGTGTCTGTTGTGGGGAGAGGAAAGGGAAGGCAATTGGAAGCCGCGTTGAGACTCCTTCAGGTAGAGAAAAGTGGCATATAAGAACCAACTCTTCTTCTTCTTCAGTGATATCAGGGCTCTCTCAGCCTCACCCGCCTCACAGGGTGTCTGTTGTGGGGAGAGGAAAGGGAAGGTGACTGTAAGCCGCTTTGAGACTCCTTCAGGTAGAGAAAAGTGGCATATAAGAACCAACTCTTCTTCTTCAGTGATATCAGGGCTCTCTCAGCCTCACCCGCCTCACAGGGTGTCTGTTGTGGGGAGAGGAAAGGGAAGGTGACTGTAAGCCGCTTTGAGACTCCTTCAGGTAGAGAAAAGTGGCATATAAGAACCAACTCTTCTTCTTCAGTGATATCAGGGCTCTCTCAGCCTCACCCACCCCACAGGGTGTCTGTTGTGGGGAGAGGAAAGGGAAGGCAATTGGAAGCCGCTTTGAGACTCCTTCGGGTAGAGAAATGCGGCATATAAGAACCAATTCCTGTTCTTCTTCACATTTACAAAGTCTGTTTCCTGCCCCCTCTAGCTCTGGGGACCCACAGGGACTTCTTGACAGTACTCAAAATGCTTGTGTTGGTTTGTTGGTATAAGGTTGGTTTACTTTAAATTTTTTATTTTCGGGGGGGGGGGACGGTACTTGCAGACACATGTCTGAAAGGGCTGAGAAAAGCAAAACAGCGGAGACACTGCAGGTTTTCTGCGCGAATCTGAAAGCGACGGGAGGGGGGAGAAACCGAACGCTGTACCAAAACAACGAGTAAGATTTGGGAAGTTCCTATTGCTGCAGGCCTTGGTGTTACCTGAAGCAATCCGCTCCCCGTAGAATACGATCTATTTCTGGCCAAGTGAATAATGCAAGAGGTACTGTTCCCTCCCAGGACATGAAGCCGGAGAGAAAATGGGGAGGCTTCCACTGAGGCCTTGGTTTAAGGCAGAAGAAAATGCTTTCCAGGTGACGTTTGCAGAAAGAACCCGGCACATTAGCGTCAGGGTGGCTTCGTTGCTAAATTCCATTAACGGTGAGGGACACCGTACGCTTTCGGCATGCATGGTCCGAGCAGGAAAAGAGAAATCTCTGTTTGTTGGGCCGGGGGGCGGTTGGCTCCACAAACTGTATCGTTGTGGGTGTCCAGTGGAAAGGTTGAATCCTCCAATCTCAGGGCTCCTTCTGTGCCGAATTTGTACGAACAGCCTTGTTCTCATCTGGGGCCCTTTGCAGAGCGATGTATCGGGGAGAAGGCAAAGTGCTCTGGCCGTATTTTGAGCTACGAGCCGATTTAGAAACGTTTGTAATGTTTTAATTATTGCCCCTGTGTGAGACAGGAGGCTGGACTAGATGGACCCCTGGTCTGACCCAGCAGGGCTCTCCTGATGTCCTTAGGAAGGCCTCGGCCCCTCTGCCCTGTTGCTGGCCCTCCAGAGGAACTGGCTGGCCCCTGTGTGAGAAGGGAGGGTGGACTGGAAGGACCCCTGGTCTGACCCAGCAGGGCTCTCCTGATGTCCTTAGGAAGGCCTCGGCCCCTCTGCCCTGTTGCTGGCCCTCCAGAGGAACTGGCTGGCCCCTGTGTGAGAAGGGAGGGTGGACTGGAAGGACCCCTGGTCTGACCCAGCAGGGCTCTCCTGATGTCCTTAGGAAGGCCTCGGCCCCTCTGCCCTGTTGCTGGCCCTCCAGAGGAACTGGCTGGCCCCTGTGTGAGAAGGGAGGGTGGACTGGAAGGACCCCTGGTCTGACCCAGCAGGGCTCTCCTGATGTCCTTAGGAAGGCCTCGGCCTCTCTGCCCTGTTTTTGGCCCTCCAGAGGAACTGGCTGGCCCCTGAGTGAGACAGGAGGCTGGACTGGATGGACCCCTGGTCTGACCCAGCAGGGCTCTCCTGATGTCCTTAGGAAGGCCTCGGCCTCTCTGCCCTGTTGCTGGCCCTCCAGAGGAACTGGCTGGCCCCTGTGTGAGACAGGAGGCTGGACTGGATGGACCCCTGGTCTGACCCAGCAGGGCTCTCCTGATGTCCTTAGGAAGGCCTCGGCCTCTCTGCCCTGTTGCTGGCCCTCCAGAGGAATTAGCTGGCCCCTGCGTGAGACAGGAGGCTGGACTGGATGGACCCCTGGTCTGACCCAGCAGGGCTCTCCTGATGTCCTTAGGAAGGCCTCGGCCTCTCTGCCCTGTTGCTGGCCCTCCAGAGGAACTGGCTGGCCCCTGTGTGAGACAGGAGGCTGGACTGGATGGACCCCTGGTCTGACCCAGCAGGGCTCTCCTGATGTCCTTAGGAAGGCCTCGGCCTCTCTGCCCTGTTGCTGGCCCTCCAGAGGAACTAGCTGGCCCCTGCGTGAGACAGGAGGCTGGACTGGATGGACCCCTGGTCTGACCCAGCAGGGCTCTCCTGGTGTCCTTAGGAAGGCCTCGGCCTCTCTGCCCTGTTGCTGGCCCTCCAGAGGAACTGGCTGGCCCCTGCGTGAGACAGGAGGCTGGACTGAATGGACCCCTGGTCTGACCCAGCAGGGCTCTCCTGATGTCCTTAGGAAGGCCTCGGCCTCTCTGCCCTGTTGCTGGCCCTCCAGAGGAACTGGCTGGCCCCTGTGTGAGACAGGAGGCTGGACTGGATGGACCCCTGGTCTGACCCAGCAGGGCTCTCCTGATGTCCTTAGGAAGGCCTCGGCCTCTCTGACCTGTTGCTGGCCCTCCAGAGGAACTGGCTGGCCCCTGTGTGAGACAGGAGGCTGGACTGGATGGACCCCTGGTCTGACCCAGCAGGGCTCTCCTGATGTCCTTGGAAAGGCCTCGGCCTCTCTGCCCTGTTGCTGGCCCTCCAGAGGAACTGGCTGGCCCCTGTGTGAGACAGGAGGCTGGACTGGATGGACCCCTGGTCTGACCCAGCAGGGCTCTCCTGATGTCCTTAGGAAGGCCTCGGCATCCCTGCCCTGTTGGTGGCCCTCCAGAGGAACTGGCTGGCCCCTGTGTGAGACAGGAGGCTGGACTGGATGGACCCCTGGTCTGACCCAGCAGGGCTCTCCTGATGTCCTTAGGAAGGCCTCGGCCTCTCTGCCCTGTTGCTGGCCCTCCAGAGGAACTGGCTGGCCCCTGTGTGAGACAGGAGGCTGGACTGAATGGACCCCTGGTCTGACCCAGTAGGGCTCTCCTGATGTCCTTAGGAAGGCCTCGGCCTCTCTGCCCTGTTGCTGGCCCTTCAGAGGAACTGGCTGGCCCCTGTGTGAGACAGGAGGCTGGACTGGAGGGACCCCTGGTCTGACCCAGCAGGGCTCTTCTGATGTCCTTAGGAAGGCCTCGGCCTCTCTGCCCTGTTGCTGGCCCTCCAGAGGAACTGGCTGGCCCCTGTGTGAGACAGGAGGCTGGACTGGATGGACCCCTGGTCTGACCCAGCAGGGCTCTCCTGATGTCCTTTGGAAGGCCTCGGCCTCTCTGCCCTGTTGCTGGCCCTCCAGAGGAACTGGCTGGCCCCTGTGTGAGAGAGGAGGCAGGACTGGATGGACCCCTGGTCTGACCCAGCAGGGCTCTCCTGATGTCCTTAGGAAGGCCTCGGCCTCTCTGCCCTGTTGCTGGCCCTCCAGAGGAACTGGCTGGCCCCTGTGTGAGACAGGAGGCTGGACTGGAGGGACCCCTGGTCTGACCCAGCAGGGCTCTCCTGATGTCCTTAGGAAGGCCTCGGCCTCTCTGCCCTGTTGCTGGCCCTCCAGAGGAACTGGCTGGCCCCTGTGTGAGAGAGGAGGCAGGACTGGATGGACCCCTGGTCTGACCCAGCAGGGCTCTCCTGATGTCCTTAGGAAGGCCTCGGCCTCTCTGCCCTGTTGCTGGCCCTCCAGAGGAACTGGCTGGCCCCTGTGTGAGACAGGAGGCTGGACTGGATGGACCCTGGTCTGACCCAGCAGGGCTCTCCTGATGTCCTTAGGAAGGCCTCGGCCTCTCTGCCCTGTCGCTGGCCCACCAGAGGAACTGGCTGGCCCCTGTGTGAGACAGGAGGCTGGACTGGATGGACCCTGGTCTGACCCAGCAGGGCTCTCCTGATGTCCTTAGGAAGGCCTGGGCCTCTCTGCCCTGTTGCTGGCCCTCCAGAGGAACTGGCTGGCCCCTGTGTGAGACAGGAGGCTGGACTGGATGGACCCCTGGTCTGACCCAGCAGGGCTCTCCTGATGTCCTTAGGAAGGCCTCGGCCTCTCTGCCCTGTTGCTGGCCCTCCAGAGGAACTGGCTGGCCCCTGTGTGAGACAGGAGGCTGGACTGGAGGGACCCCTGGTCTGACCCAGCAGGGCTCTCCTGATGTCCTTAGGAAGGCCCCGGCCTCTTTGCCCTGTTGCTGGTCCTCCAGAGGAACTGGCTGGCCCCTGTGTGAGACAGGAGGCTGGACTGGATGGACTCCTGATCTGACCCAGCAGGGCTCTCCTGATGTCCTTAGGAAGGCCCCGGCCTCTCTGCCCTGTTGCTGACCCTCCAGAGGAACTGGCTGGCCCCTGTGTGAGACAGGAGGCTGGACTGGATGGACTCCTGATCTGACCCAGCAGGGCTCTCCTGATGTCCTTAGGAAGGCCTCGGCCTCTCTGCCCTGTTGCTGGCCCTCCAGAGGAACTGGCTGGCCCCTGTGTGAGACAGGAGGCTGGACTGAATGGACCCCTGGTCTGACCCAGCAGGGCTCTCCTGATGTCCTTAGGAAGGCCTGGGCCTCTCTGCCCTGTTGCTGGCCCTTCAGAGGAACTGGCTGGCCCCTGTGTGAGACAGGAGGCTGGACTGGAGGGACCCCTGGTCTGACCCAGCAGGGCTCTTCTGATGTCCTTAGGAAGGCCTCGGCCTCTCTGCCCTGTTGCTGGCCCTTCAGAGGAACTGGCTGGCCCCTGTGTGAGACAGGAGGCTGGACTGAATGGACCCCTGGTCTGACCCAGCAGGGCTCTCCTGATGTCCTTAGGAAGGCCTCGGCCTCTCTGCCCTGTTGCTGGCCCTTCAGAGGAACTGGCTGGCCCCTGTGTGAGACAGGAGGCTGGACTGGAGGGACCCCTGGTCTGACCCAGCAGGGCTCTTCTGATGTCCTTAGGAAGGCCTCGGCCTCTCTGCCCTGTTGCTGGCCCTCCAGAGGAACTGGCTGGCCCCTGTGTGAGACAGGAGGCTGGACTGAATGGACCCCTGGTCTGACCCAGCAGGGCTCTCCTGATGTCCTTAGGAAGGCCTCGGCCTCTCTGCCATGTTGCTGGCCCTTCAGAGGAACTGGCTGGCCCCTGTGTGAGACAGGAGGCTGGACTGAATGGACCCCTGGTCTGACCCAGCAGGGCTCTCCTGATGTCCTTAGGAAGGCCTCGGCCTCTCGGCCCTGTTGCTGGCCCTTCAGAGGAACTGGCTGGCCCCTGTGTGAGACAGGAGGCTGGACTGAATGGACCCCTGGTCTGACCCAGCAGGGCTCTCCTGATGTCCTTAGGAAGGCCTCGGCCTCTCTGCCCTGTTGCTGGCCCTTCAGAGGAACTGGCTGGCCCCTGTGTGAGACAGGAGGCTGGACTGGAGGGACCCCTGGTCTGACCCAGCAGGGCTCTTCTGATGTCCTTAGGAAGGCCTCGGCCTCTCTGCCCTGTTGCTGGCCCTTCAGAGGAACTGGCTGGCCCCTGTGTGAGACAGGAGGCTGGACTGAATGGACCCCTGGTCTGACCCAGCAGGGCTCTCCTGATGTCCTTAGGAAGGCCTCGGCCTCTCTGCCCTGTTGCTGGCCCTTCAGAGGAACTGGCTGGCCCCTGTGTGAGACAGGAGGCTGGACTGGAGGGACCCCTGGTCTGACCCAGCAGGGCTCTTCTGATGTCCTTAGGAAGGCCTCGGCCTCTCTGCCCTGTTGCTGGCCCTCCAGAGGAACTGGCTGGCCCCTGTGTGAGACAGGAGGCTGGACTGAATGGACCCCTGGTCTGACCCAGCAGGGCTCTCCTGATGTCCTTAGGAAGGCCTCGGCCTCTCTGCCCTGTTGCTGGCCCTTCAGAGGAACTGGCTGGCCCCTGTGTGAGACAGGAGGCTGGACTGGATGGACCCCTGGTCTGACCCAGCAGGGCTCTCCTGATGTCCTTAGGAAGGCCTCGGCCTCTCTGCCCTGTTGCTGGCCCTTCAGAGGAACTGGCTGGCCCCTGTGTGAGACAGGAGGCTGGACTGGAGGGACCCCTGGTCTGACCCAGCAGGGCTCTTCTGATGTCCTTAGGAAGGCCTCGGCCTCTCTGCCCTGTTGCTGGCCCTCCAGAGGAACTGGCTGGCCCCTGTGTGAGACAGGAGGCTGGACTGAATGGACCCCTGGTCTGACCCAGCAGGGCTCTCCTGATGTCCTTAGGAAGGCCTCGGCCTCTCTGCCCTGTTGCTGGCCCTTCAGAGGAACTGGCTGGCCCCTGTGTGAGACAGGAGGCTGGACTGGAGGGACCCCTGGTCTGACCCAGCAGGGCTCTTCTGATGTCCTTAGGAAGGCCTCGGCCTCTCTGCCCTGTTGCTGGCCCTCCAGAGGAACTGGCTGGCCCCTGTGTGAGACAGGAGGCTGGACTGGATGGACCCCTGGTCTGACCCAGCAGGGCTCTCCTGATGTCCTTTGGAAGGCCTCGGCCTCTCTGCCCTGTTGCTGGCCCTCCAGAGGAACTGGCTGGCCCCTGTGTGAGAGAGGAGGCAGGACTGGATGGACCCCTGGTCTGACCCAGCAGGGCTCTCCTGATGTCCTTAGGAAGGCCTCGGCCTCTCTGCCCTGTTGCTGGCCCTCCAGAGGAACTGGCTGGCCCCTGTGTGAGACAGGAGGCTGGACTGGATGGACTCCTGATCTGACCCAGCAGGGCTCTCCTGATGTCCTTAGGAAGGCCCCGGCCTCTCTGCCCTGTTGCTGGCCCTCCAGAGGAACTGGCTGGCCCCTGTGTGAGACAGGAGGCTGGACTGGATGGACTCCTGATCTGACCCAGCAGGGCTCTCCTGATGTCCTTAGGAAGGCCTCGGCCTCTCTGCCCTGTTGCTGGCCCTCCAGAGGAACTGGCTGGCCCCTGTGTGAGACAGGAGGCTGGACTGGAGGGACCCCTGGTCTGACCCAGCAGGGCTCTCCTGATGTCCTTAGGAAGGCCTCGGCCTCTCTGCCCTGTTGCTGGCCCTCCAGAGGAACTGGCTGGCCCCTGTGTGAGAGAGGAGGCAGGACTGGATGGACCCCTGGTCTGACCCAGCAGGGCTCTCCTGATGTCCTTAGGAAGGCCTCGGCCTCTCTGCCCTGTTGCTGGCCCTCCAGAGGAACTGGCTGGCCCCTGTGTGAGACAGGAGGCTGGACTGGAGGGACCCCTGGTCTGACCCAGCAGGGCTCTCCTGATGTCCTTAGGAAGGCCTCGGCCTCTCTGCCCTGTTGCTGGCCCTCCAGAGGAACTGGCTGGCCCCTGTGTGAGAGAGGAGGCAGGACTGGATGGACCCCTGGTCTGACCCAGCAGGGCTCTCCTGATGTCCTTAGGAAGGCCTCGGCCTCTCTGCCCTGTTGCTGGCCCTCCAGAGGAACTGGCTGGCCCCTGTGTGAGACAGGAGGCTGGACTGGAGGGACCCCTGGTCTGACCCAGCAGGGCTCTCCTGATGTCCTTAGGAAGGCCTCGGCCTCTCTGCCCTGTTGCTGGCCCTCCAGAGGAACTGGCTGGCCCCTGTGTGAGACAGGAGGCTGGACTGGATGGACCCTGGTCTGACCCAGCAGGGCTCTCCTGATGTCCTTAGGAAGGCCTCGGCCTCTCTGCCCTGTCGCTGGCCCTCCAGAGGAACTGGCTGGCCCCTGTGTGAGACAGGAGGCTGGACTGGATGGACCCTGGTCTGACCCAGCAGGGCTCTCCTGATGTCCTTAGGAAGGCCTGGGCCTCTCTGCCCTGTTGCTGGCCCTCCAGAGGAACTGGCTGGCCCCTGTGTGAGACAGGAGGCTGGACTGGATGGACCCCTGGTCTGACCCAGCAGGGCTCTCCTGATGTCCTTAGGAAGGCCTGGGCCTCTCTGCCCTGTTGCTGGACCTCCAGAGGAACTGGCTGGCCCCTGTGTGAGACAGGAGGCTGGACTGGAGGGACCCCTGGTCTGACCCAGCAGGGCTCTCCTGATGTCCTTAGGAAGGCCCCGGCCTCTTTGCCCTGTTGCTGGTCCTCCAGAGGAACTGGCTGGCCCCTGTGTGAGACAGGAGGCTGGACTGGATGGACTCTTGATCTGACCCAGCAGGGCTCTCCTGATGTCCTTAGGAAGGCCCCGGCCTCTCTGCCCTGTTGCTGGCCCTCCAGAGGAACTGGCTGGCCCCTGTGTGAGACAGGAGGCTGGACTGGATGGACTCCTGATCTGACCCAGCAGGGCTCTCCTGATGTCCTTAGGAAGGCCTCGGCCTCTCTGCCCTGTTGCTGGCCCTCCAGAGGAACTGGCTGGCCCCTGTGTGAGACAGGAGGCTGGACTGGATGGACCCTGGTCTGACCCAGCAGGGCTCTCCTGATGTCCTTAGGAAGGCCTCGGCCTCTCTGCCCTGTTGCTGGCCCTCCAGAGGAACTGGCTGGCCCCTGAGTGAGACAGGAGGCTGGACTGGAGGCACCCCTGGTCTGACCCAGCAGGGCTCTCCTGATGTCCTTAGGAAGGCCTCGGCCTCTCTGCCCTGTTGCTGGCCTTCCAGAGGAACTGGCTGGCCCCTGTGTGAGACAGGAGGCTGGACTGGATGGACCCTGGTCTGACCCAGCAGGGCTCCCCTGATGTCCTTAGGAAGGCCTCGGCCTCTCTGCCCTGTTGCTGGCCCTCCAGAGGAACTGGCTGGCCCCTGTGTGAGACAGGAGGCTGGACTGGAGGGACCCCTGGTCTGACCCAGCAGGGCTCTCCTGGTGTCCTTAGGAAGGCCTCGGCCTCTCTGCCCTGTTGCTGGCCCTCCAGAGGAACTGGTTGGCCCCTGGGTGAGACAGGAGGCTGGACTGGAGGGACCCCTGGTCTGACCCAGCAGGGCTCTCCTGATGTCCTTAGGAAGGCCTCGGCCTCTCTGCCCTGTTGCTGGCCCTCCAGAGGAACTGGCTGGCCCCTGGGTGAGACAGGAGGCTGGACTGGAGGGACCCCTGGTCTGACCCAGCAGGGCTCTCCTGATGTCCTTAGGAAGGCCTTGGCCTCTCTGCCCTGTTGCTGGCCCTCTAGAGGAACTGGCCGGCCCCTGGGTGAGACAGGAGGCTGGACTGGAGGGACCCCGGTCTGACCCAGCAGGGCTCTCCTGATGTCCTTAGGAAGGCCTCGGCCTCTCTGCCCTGTTGCTGGCAGAGAGGAAAGATTTTCTTTGCCCACTCTGTCCACCCTATGCATCATTTTATAAACCCCCATCCTCTCCTCACATAGTCCTTTCTTTTCTGAACTGAAAAGTACCAGACACTTTAGCCTTGTGCATTATGTGTGTGTGTATGTGTGTGTGTGTTTGTGTTTGACTAGATGAACTTTAGTCATATATTTGTAATTGAATTTATATACCACCGCTCCTAGCATTGCTGGCTTGCAGCAGTTCACAGCATAAAACATAAGAAAACATCAAATCGTAAGGACACCAATCATTTAAAACATCTTAACATTACAACAAGCATCCCCAGAAGACATAAAAAATGAAGAGGGCAGATAAATACAAAACTCCCTCCCACAACTAATGTATTGGAACCAGAATGGGCTGGAAGAAACTGGAGACGGAAAAAAAGAAGTCAAGGGAAGCAAGTCCATTGTTTTGAAGTCCTTTCCAGCTCTGTCTCTCTACATCCCCTCAGGGAGTTGCTATCAAAATAAAAATCGAGGACAGCAGAATTTGGGGGGCTGCTTCAGGCGCCACATTGGGGAACGAAGGCAGGCTATGAACAAACCAAGAACCCACAAAATCTTATCCCCCTCAGCCCGCAAAACGGATGCTTCTCAACTGAGTTGCAGGCGAACGCAGAACATTACAACCGGCTCTCTTGTCAGGTGTGGGAATTGCGATTCTCCATCAAAACCTCATCTTTATGGAAATTTATTCCGGTCTAAAGAATGCTACATGCCTCACAGACCCCTTCACAAAAACCGTCTGTCCCCTTCGTTCACAAGGCCTGCTTGTTACCTGGCTGGGCTCTGAAACAGCCCCGAGGCAGTGGGTTCCTAACCTGGCAGGCAGATTTCTTTTTTAAATGTTGCATTTACACAGGAGAAAGGGTGTGGGGTTCCTGGAGGGAAGTCTAAGTCCTGCTTTTTTTGCTCAGTAACAGGCCACACGCTGCCACAGGTTTAAAATTGCAAGGCCAGCTGAAAGGTGGCCAGATTGCTGGGAAGCTTGCACGCCTTAGTGGTTGTGAAAGTTAGAAATTTTGGGGGACCACAGGAGATGGCATTGTGACGCTCCTGAAAACATGGATTGTGCTGGATCTGACCATCAATCTGTCAAGGTCAGTATTGTCTACCAAGCCCTAGGAGGGTAGGCTGAAAGACTTGGGAGTGTTCAGCCTCCCTCTTGGAGTATTTGAAAAGTTTGGAGGAGGGCAGGGAGTAGTTCCTGTTGATAGCAGAGGAAAGGGCCCACCCTGTAGGAACGGCTTTAAACTTTGTGTGGAATGGTACTGGCTAGATATGGGGGTGGGGGTGGGGGTGAGATTTTCACAGGCAGAATAATTCAGCAGTGGAAGGGGCTGCCTAAGGAGGTGGAGAGCTCCCCCTCACTGGGGGTCTTCAAGCAGCGGCTGGACAGATCCTTCTCCTGGATGCTCCAGGCAGATCCTGCACTGAGCAGGGGGTGGGTCTAGATGGTCTGTATGGCTCCTTCCAACTCTAGGATTCTAGGAGTCTAGTTCAGCAGGGGAAGGGGCTGCCTAAGGAGGTGGGGAGCTCCCCCTCACTGGCCGTCTTCAAGCAGCGGCTGGACAGATCCTTCTCCTGGATGCTTGAGGCTGATCCTGCACTGAGCAGGGGGTGGGACTAGATGGCCTGGGTGGCCCCTTCCCACTCTAGGATTCTAGGAGTCTAGTTCAGCAGTGAGAGGGGCTGCCTAAGGAGGTGGGGAGCTCCCCTCACTGGCTGTCTTCAAGCAGCGGCTGGACAGATCCTTCTTCTGAATGCCTGAGGCTGATCCTGCACTGAGCAGGGGGTGGGTCTAGATGGCCTGGGTGGCCCCTTCCCACTCTAGGATTCTAGGAGTCTAGTTCAGCAGTGAGAGGGGCTGCCTAAGGAGGTGGGGAGCTCCCCCTCACTGGCTGTCTTCAAGCAGCGGCTGGACAGATCCTTCTTCTGAATGCCTGAGGCTGATCCTGCACTGAGCAGGGGGTGGGTCTAGATGGCCTGGGTGGCCCCTTCCCACTCTAGGATTCTAGGAGTCTAGTTCAGCAGTGAGAGGGGCTGCCTAAGGAGGTGGGGAGCTCCCCTCACTGGCTGTCTTCAAGCAGCGGCTGGACAGATCCTTCTTCTGAATGCCTGAGGCTGATCCTGCACTGAGCAGGGGGTGGGTCTAGATGGCCTGGGTGGCCCCTTCCCACTCTAGGATTCTAGGAGTCTAGTTCAGCAGTGGAAGGGGCTGCCTAAGGAGGTGGGGAGCTCCCCCTCACTGGCCATCTTCAAGCAGCGGCTGGACAGATCCTTCTCCTGGATGCTTGAGGCTGATCCTGCACTGAGCAGGGGGTGGGACTAGATGGCCTCCATGGCCCCTTCCCACTCTGGGATTCTAGGAGTCTAGTTCAGTCGTGGAAGGGGCTGCCTAAGGAGGTGGGGAGCTCCCCCTCACTGGGGGTCTTTAAGCAGCGCCTGGAAAGATACTTACCCTGGATGCTTGAGGCTGACCCTGCTCTCCAGTGTCTCAGTTGGAATTATTTCCTGGTCCTTTTAACTGGTGGTGCTGGGGATTGAACTTTCTGCATGCTAAGCAGAGGCTCAGCCACTGAGCCACAGGCCCCTCCCTAATAAACATGAATACAGGAATTGGTTGATACTAAGTTGGATCATTGGTCTATCAAGGCCAGTGAGAAACCACTCTGTCAGGAAGTTCTTCTGGATATTTAGATGGAATTTAGAGTTATAGAATCACAGTGTTGGAAGGGACCTCCTGGGTCATCTAGTCCAACCCCCTGAACTGTGCAGGACACTCACAACCCTCTCACTCATCCACTGTCACCTGCTACCCCCTTGAACCATCACAGAATCAGTCTCTCCGTCAGATGGCTCTCCAGCCTCTGTTTAAAAATCTCCATAAATGGAGAACCCACCACCTCCCGAGGAAGCCTGTTCCACTGAGAAACCGCTCTGACTGTCAGGAACTTCTTCCGGATGTTTAGACTGAATTTTGAATCATAGAATCCGAGTTGGAAGGGACCTCCTGGGTCATCCAGTCCAACCCCCTGCACTATGCAGGACACTCACAACCCTCTCGCTCCTCCACTGTCACCTGCCACCCCCTTGAGCCTTCACAGAACCAGCCTCTCCGACAGGTAATAATACGTCTGGAATACCTTAAGCTGTTTACAGAATTTCCTACAACCGTCTTGTAAATCTCTCCTTTACCTTGAGTTTGAATGTTTAGATCCTTTTGGTCCTTCTTCTTTTTAAAATTAATTAAAAAGTTTGCAGTGCTTGGCTGTAATGGTATTTAGGTCACAAACCCTATCTACCAGGTAGATTCCCCCTTTTAATAAGAAAGAGGTTTATATTCAGTGTTTTGCTTTGCTTTAGATTCTCTGTTGAGCGAGGGTTCTTCTCAATTGACGTTTCCAGTTGAAAAGTCGTGTTATCTGTTATATAGTTAATGGGGACAAATCCCATTGCATTCAGGCACTAGATTAGAGTTGTGTGGTGGAAGGACTCTGTGGACGGGCTCCCCCTCCCCTCAGGACCTGGAAAGGCTGCAGGCAGCGGTTAGGGAACTCACCAGCAGGGGGAGCTCCCATGCGGCAGGGATCTGCAGCCTCCGAGACTCGGAGAGAAGTGGAAGGAGGAGGGGTGGTCAGGGGTGGGGGATGGAAGCGATTGGTTGGCCACTGGACAGACAGGCATGCCTGTTGGAGGAGGAGGCACTCAGGGGCGGGACAGCTGCCCTGAGTGGGTGTTAAGCGCTGAGAGGCACTTAACCCATGAGACACGCTCCTCCCCCTAGGCCTTACCAGAAATATATTATGTAGAACAGATTCTTGTTATACAGTTATTGGTTATTTTTTGAACAATCATCAATGACACTTTTGTACATTTTTAAGAATTTGATGTCCCCTGACGCAGTGAAACACGTTGGGATTGGTTAAGAATTCTGCTTATTGAAGAATTAACCGAAGATCAAAGACTCCTTGAAAGCCTATTGATTACATTGGAATAATTTGATGTGCCATGTTGGGGTCCCTGTGCCTTATTGCTCGTTCCTCGTTTGGCCTTTCACTGGGTCCTGCCCCTCCATTTCATCTCTGTAGGGACGTCAAGTGTCCCTGCTTCTTTATCCCAGGCGAGGGAAGGAGGTTAAAGCCAAATGAGAGACGCTGCTAAGGCCCAGATCTGAGATGGGATTGCCATGGGGGCTTAACCGTCAGACAGCATCTCCACGTGCCCCGTGGGCATTCAATTTGGAAGCACCATGTTCCAGCCATTTCGCTACATAACTCAAACTCTGGGCCAGACTGGCGTTCCGGTCCATCTCCCACAATGATTTGAATTGACTCTCAAACGGCCTTCGTTCTTCATCATCCTGGACAATAGATGAGAATTCGTTTCCTTTCCATTTTCTGTTCTTTTATTTGCCAGGAACTTGTCCGTAAGTTTTATTTCTTGGACAATAAATGGCTTCAGCACAGAAATGTCTAGGACCGGGCTTATGGTTCTCATCTCAGCCAGAATGACCACTTTCCTTGCCCTCTAAAGAGCTGCACTACACGCAAAGGTGGCCAAGTGGTGGCTGTCCAGATGCCCATAGACTACAATTCCCATGAGTCTCTGTAAGCGTGTTTTGGCAGGGCCTCATGGGAATTGTAGTCCACGGACAACTGGAGAGTGCCACAGAGCCTGCCTTCCCATTTTCTCTAAGTGAACTGATCCACATCCCCCGTAGCTTGAAATTCACTCAGAATAGCCGGAGCTCTCCATTCCCCACCTGGAGATTGGCAACCGTAGGCACTGACTGATCCGGTGGAATTCATCCCCCCCTCCCTTTGTTAAAAGCAGAGCACTCAGATGTGTCATTTTGACAAATGGAAAGCTAGCGGGGAGCGTTCCAAAGAGCTTGGCTTGGGCAGCCGTCTCTCGCGGCCAAAGCTTCGGAGGTCTGGAGGGGCAGAGCAACCCTGCTTATTTTCTGCTACCGTTTGCACCGCAATAATTTGACTCCCCGCCGTGTGGCCTTTAGCCAAGAGGCTGGAGCACAGAATTCTGGGGCCTTTTGAGACTCCCTCTTGGAAAGAACGGACAGACCACTGCGGCCCGTCCTTGCTGTCCTGCCTCCAAGGTCTACCCATGGAGAGAGGGGGTCGGGAAATAACTGGAGATTGGCATTGGTGCTGGAGGAGAGGAGAGGAGAGGAGAGGAGAGGAGAGGAGAGGAGAGGAGAGGAGAGGAGAGGAGAGGAGAGGAGAGGAGAGGAGAGGAGAGGAGAGGAGAGGAGAGGAGAGGAGAGGAGAGGAGAGGAGAGGAGAGGAGAGGAAGAGTTGGTTCTTATATGCCGCTTTTCTCTACCCGAAGGAGTCTCAAAGCGGCTTCCATTCGCCTTCCCTTTCCTCTCCCACAACAGACACCCTGTGAGGGAGGGGAGGCTGAGAGAGCCCCGAGATTACTGAAGAAGAAGAAGAGTTGGTTCTTATATGCCGCTTTTCTCTACCCAAAGGAGACTCAAAGCAGCTTCCAGTCTCCTTCCCTTTCCTCTCCCCACAACAGACACCCTGTGAGATGGATGAGGCTGAGAGAGCCCTGAGATTACTGAAGAAGAAGAGTTGGTTCTTATATGCTGTTTTTCTCTACCTGAAGGAGGCTCAAAGCGGCTTAAAGTTACAGTTTTATCAGTGTTGTGGTGAGCCCAAGGTCGCCCAGCTGTCTGCATGTGGGGGAGCGCAGAATCGAACCTGGCATGCCAGATTAGAAGTTCGCTCTCTTAACCACTACACCAAACTGGCTCCCAGGAGAGGAGAGGAGAAAGCTCAGAGGGGTACAGTACCGTAGAGCAGGGGTAGTCAACCTGTGGTCCTCCAGATGTTCATGGACTACAATTCCCATGAGCCCCTGCCAGCGTTTGCTGGCAGGGGCTCATGGGAATTGTAGTCCATGAACATCAGGAGGACCACAGGTTGACTACTGCTGCCGTAGAGCACACCCTCAGTGGAAAGTCTAACCCTAAACAAATGCCCAGCGTGGGACACAGTGGAGGCCATGAGAGCCAGCATGGTGTGTTGGTTAAGCTTCCAAGCCGATGAGCCGGGTGGGTAACCTTGGACCAATCACAGTTCTGCAAAAGCTGTTCTCGCAGAGCTAGTTCTCTCAGAGCTCTCTCCGCCGCACCCTGGGTGTCTGTTGTGGGGAGAGGAAGGGAAGGCGGTTGCAAGCCGCTCTGAGACTCCTCCAGGCAGTGAAAAGTGGGGGAATAAAAACCCAACTCTTCTTTTCTTTTCTTCCTCCAACCCCACAGGGATTTCCAAGCAGGAGTTGGCAACCCCTGAATGCCGGCAAGGATCCCTGGGGAGCAGCCTTGCTGTAATCATGCCCGTTTTCTCCCGGTGCATTTTCTTTTTGCCTCCAAGATGGATTGCCTCTTCTGGTCTTCCAGGGACTGGGTCTGGTGTGGGCCGTGCCTCTGGTAGGTGAGAGACAAACTTAGAAGAAAAAGCCTCCAGCAATTTTGGATGAAAGCAGAGGAGGGAGCGGAAATCCCCAGGCAGAGCTCCCGGGGTCGGGAGGACGGACGTGATGTCTCTGTTTCCCATGTGTTAGTGCGCCAGGGGCTCACAGCAGACGAGGTCGCCAGGATCCTTGCTGGCGGGCGCAAAACTGCGACGCCCTTGAACGGCGTGCTGCGGCATCAGGAGTCCAGTCACAAATGCGGCCGCCTGACTTCATTCCGGAGGCAGCGTCTGTAGCACCTTGCTGGCTGGAGGCTATGCGCCGGCATGCGCAGGGAGGCCGGGGCCGACGTGCCCGGGGACGAGTTGATGCTGCCAGCTAGCGACGCCCAGGACTCTCTCTGGCTGGGGATCAGAACTGGTGACTGGGCTTGACTCGGATCCAGTGGCTAGGGAGCTAGGGGAGGGGCCGTGGGTCAGCGGCTGAGCATCTGTTTGGCGTGCAGAAGGTCCCGGGTTCAATCCCCGGCATCTCCAGTTAGGAGAGAAAAAGAAGAGGAGTTGGCTTTTTGCACCCTGTTTTTTACTACCCCAAAGCGTCTTACAAGCACCTTTCCCTTCCTCTCCTCATAATGGACGCCCTGTGGGGTAGGTGGGGCTGAGAGTGAGAGAACAGCTCTAAGAGAACTGCAAGAGAGCTCTTAGATAAATAGGTAGGTAGGTAGGTAGGTAGGTAGGTAGGAAGGAAGGGAGGGAGGGAGGAAGGAAGGAAGGAAGGAAGGAAGGAAGGGAGGGAGGGAGGGAGAAAGGGAGGGAGAGAGGGAGGGAGGGATGAGGGGGTGGAGGGACTACTCATCAAGTTTGCAGATGACACCAAATTGGGAGGACTGGCAAACACTCCAGAAGATAGAGACAAAGTTCAACGAGATCTGAACACAATGGAAAAATGGGCAAATGAGAACAAGATGCAGTTTAATAAAGATAAGTGTAAAGTTCTGCATCTGGGTCAGAAAAATGAAAAGCATGCCTACTGGATGGGGGATACGCTTCTAGGTAACACTGTGTGTGAACGAGACCTTGGGGTACTTGTGGATTGTAAACTAAACATGGCGAATGCCATTTTGGGCTGTATCAACAGTGGCATCACATCAAAATCACAAGATGTCATAGTCCCATTGTATACGACACTGGTCAGACCAAACCTGGAGTCCTGTGTGCAGTTCTGGAGGCCTCACTTCAAGAAGGACACAGATAAAATTGAAAGGGTACAGAGGAGAATGACGAGGATGATCTGGGGCCAAGGGACCAAGCCCTATGAAGATAGGTTAAGGGACTTGGGAATGTTCAGCCTGGAGAAAAGGAGGTTGAGAGGGGACATGATAGCCCTCTTTAAGTATTTGAAAGGTTGTCACTTGGAGGAGGGCAGGATGCTGTTTCCGTTGGCTGCGGAGGAGAGGACACGCAGTAATGGGTTTAAACTACAAGTACAACGATATAGGCTAGATATCAGGAAAACATTCTTCACAGTCAGAGTAGTTCAGCAGTGGAATAGGCTGCCTAAGGAGGTGGTGAGCTCCCCCTCACTGGCAGTCTTCAAGCAAAGGTTGGATACCCACTTTTCTTGGATGCTTTAGGATGCTTAGGGCTGATCCTGCGTTGAGCAGGGGGTTGGACTAGATGGCCTGGATGGCCCCTTCCAACTCTATGGTTCTGTGATTCTAAGGAAGGAAGGAAGGAAGCAAGGAAGGACTTGGCAGGTGCCAGGAACTGGCTGTTAGCCTTTTGGAGATGGGAAGTTTGCAGGTCGGTCCCCACTTAACAACCGAGGACACCCTACTCTCCGTCTCCTCCCTAGGAGCCCTCCTGAAGACTGAGTGCTCATTGATGGTAAATAGGCTAATCCGGCGCTGGCCGCCCATCCTGATTATGTTGAATGCCCCCGAGATCCCTCCTTCCCGGTCGCACTGCCTCGTTCGGACATAATCCTCCGCCAGCTGCTTTTCGCACTTTGCTGGGCTTTGGCTGCGTGTTTTGCGACAACGTGGTGAGAAAAAAGCAAGATTTCCCGTGAAAAAGTATTAGGGGGGGATTATACATAGAGATTAGAGGAGTATCGGGAGGGGGCCGGTTTGCTACGTGTGGCTTGAAAAGGGGATTTGCAGTTTTGACTGCGCCAGGAGAGTGTTTTCTGTCTGGTCGCTTAATTCATGGGGGGACACCAGGAGTTCTATTCTCCCATATCATCCCCTGGAGGTCTTGGTTAGGGGGGATTTTTGAGCTGTTTTAACGCCGAATTGTATCTTGGATTTTGTATGGGTATTGGATCATTTATATGGTTTTTAGGGGAATTTTAGAGCCTCTTGAGGCGCAGAGTGTTAAGGCAGCAGACATGCAGTCTGAAAGCTCTGTCCATGAGGTTGGGAGTTCAATCCCAGCAGCCGGCTCAAGGTTGACTCAGCCTTCCATCCTTCCGAGGTCGGTAAAATGAGCACCCAGCTTGCTTTCTGGGGGGTAAATGGTAATGACTGGGGAAGGCACTGGCAAACCACCCCGTATTGAGTCTGCCATGAAAACGCTGGTGGGCGTCACCCCAAGGGTCAGACATAACTCAGTGCTTGCACAGGGGATACCTTTACCTTTAGGGGAATTTTATTGGGGTTTTTAAATGTTGTAACCCGCCATGAGCCTTTCGGGAGTGGCGGGCTAAAAATCAAACAAACAAATAAATAAATAAAAATAAATAGATAAATAAATAAATCTCTCCTCTCTTTGTGTTCTCAATAAAACTATGCTTTAAGCAGGCCACGCTGCATTCCTCCTTGGCATATTTAAACTCTTTCAACAATTATATCCCCACAACCATCCTCTTAGGCTGAGAGTGGGTGAGCTGACAGCAGTCACCCAGCCAGTTCTGGGATTTGAACCCGGCTCTCCCAGATCACTGGCCCACACTGACTTGGGACCTAGACGGGTAAGTTGCTTCGTGTTGTTATTGGGGAGTCCTATTCATCCGGATGCAGGAATGGCCGTGGAACTGGCCAATTCAAAGAGGGAAAACTAGCATAGCTCGCCCCCTGGTGGATAATGGTGGGCAGTACAGCATTTCCCTGGAAGTGACATCATGCTGTCGCTGGTGGCCACCCCTCCATTTCCTCCCCCCCCCCCCGGTCCCCTATTGGCTGCCTGCCCTGATCTGGCAACTTAACACTTTCCACCCAAGTGCCCTGAAATGGAACTCATTCGACGCAGCAGTTTGACAACTCGTGTTGTGCAGTAATTAGAGTGCCCTGGGTTCAAATCTCCACACTGCCATGGAAGCATGGGCAAGACGCACACCTTCAACTTAAACTACCTGGCAGGGTCGTTTTGAAGATAGAAGAGAGGAGATTAAGCTGTTGGGGAGAAAAGGCGTCAGTAAGTCAATAAGCACCCACTGGCTATAAAGAAACAATTTCCCTTTTTAATTTCTTGTCCTGCTTCCAGTCAAGCAGAGAAGGAAGGCTGCGGTGTATCTTGTCTGTTGGTAAGAACCTAAATTATATGCCAATGCACGAAAACATGGTGGCAGTTTTGCCGTGTCACCGTCCCAAGAGGGAGTCCCGAACACAGATGTCCCCTCTAAATCACACCACCATTGAAAGACTAGAAATCCTAATCCGTTTCCTTGGTCGGCCCCAGATTTGTTCATTCATAATTATTTGACATCCAATTACAGCCAAATTATTCCCGCCTACCCCCTTGTGCTAAAACATAAGATTACACAAGGAAGCCCTCTTGTCGCTCTTATTTTGCCGGCGATTCAATGCCGGCGGGCTCAAAATTAATAAAACTGATTGCCTTCCTCGAAGGCTCAGACTCATCCCGCCTCTCGAAAGCTGTTATTTGGTGCCGTCTTCCGTTGTCATTGAGCAGCTAAATTACTAGGCTGAAAGATTAAGACGCCCCTAATCTCTCTTTGAAGAAGAGGCTCCTCGGAGACGGTCTTTAGTCTGAAACAAAAGGGTTGTAAGAAAAGCCTCCGTCGTGAACAGGGCTGGGAGACCTTGTTTGCTTGCTGCATCACCCTCTGTTGGAAAATGCAATCAAATCACAGCTGACTCGTGGTAATCCAGTGGTGGACAAAGGTACTTGGACATTGCCTTCCTCCACATCGTAACCCTGGTATTCCTTGGAGCCTGCTTATCTCTCTATTCTCCCCAAAGTGCCACAGAAGATTTCACACAGAAGATTTTGTCTTTACCAGTCCTTGGAGTTAAGACATGGTAATAGTGCTGCTATAGTGCTGCTATAGCACAGATATGCTCTGTTTGTTTAGCGTTATAGCACTCAACTTAGAATGTTTTTAAAAAAGACCGAGGCTGCATGCGGGGGTGGAGTGGGGAATCAAACCCGGTTTTCCAGATTAGAATCCCCCCATTCCTTAACAGGCTTGCTTATTAGGGAGAAAAATAGGGCCTCTTTATAACAAATAACCAACCATGCATGGTCCCCATGTGCAGATATCTTAATCTGCAGATCAGAGCCATACAAAAAGAAAACCCATACTGCTACAAACTTGGGGCGACCCCCGCCCCCCTTAATGTCTGCAGAATAAAATCAGTAATCCTTAAAACATTTAATTGGGTGTGTATGTAAACTTCTCCCCCCCACACACACAAAAAACCAAAACAAGCATTGTCTTTTCATGGGTGGACAATGTAAAAACTTACTTCGTCATCAACAATGGCGGCTGAGAACCTTGCTAGGCCTAAAAGCAGCATTGACAGTGATGTGGGAGGAGCATGGGGGCCCGGATACAGCGGCTGGGAGCTTTCCTGGGCATGGGAGAGGCAGTGGTTGTGCTGGGGAGAGGGCCAACGTGGGTCTAAATACCACATCAGATTGATTTGTGTCAAGCAAGGGCGTCAAGGATCCAGGTGGTCTCGGAAGATGTACTAAAATGACAACTGATGTCCAGACGACAAAGTTCAGTAGTCCCAGAGAAAATGCCAGCTCTGGAGGGGTGATTTTATGGGGTTATACCCCACTGAGGTCCCTCCCGTCCCCAAACACTGCCCTCCCCAGGCTCAACTCCCCCCCCCCAAATCCCCAGGTATTTCCCAACCCAAAGTAGTGGCCCGTTTGCACACAGCCCTGAGTTCAGGTTCTGGCACCTGCGGATAGGTTTCAGGTCACAAGTACTGTAGAACAGGGGTAGTCAACCTGTGGTCCTCCAGATGTTCATGGGCTACAATTCCCATGAGCCCCTGCCAGCGTTTGCTGGTGTGCACTGCAGCTTAAAGGTGTGCACTGCAGCTTAAAGGAAGGTGCCATTGAGGTGTGCACTGCAGCTTAAAGGAAGGTGCCATTGAGGTGTGCACTGCAGCTTAAAGGAAGGTGCCATTGAAGAATTGCCAAGAGGAAAAAACATGGCGCCACAGGGAAGTGAGGCGGGTCGACATGGGGGTCCGCTCTCCCCTTTCCCAAATCCCACCCCCAGTGGGACTAGAATCATAGAATCCTAGAATCATAGAGTTGGAAGGGGCCATACAGGCCATAGAATCATAGAATCCTAGAATCATAGAGTTGGAAGGGGCCATACAGGCCATAGAATCATAGAATCCTAGAATCATAGAGTTGGAAGGGGCCATACAGGCCATAGAATCATAGAATCCTAGAATCATAGAGTTGGAAGGGGCCTTACAGGCCATAGAATCATAGAATCACAGAATCATAGAGTTGGAAGGGGCCATACAGGCCATAGAATCATAGAATCACAGAATCATAGAGTTGGAAGGGGCCATACAGGCCATCTAGTCCAACCCCCTGCTCAACGCAGGATCAGCCCTAAGCATCCTAAAGCATCCAAGAAAAGTGCGTATCCAACCTTTGCTTGCTCCAAACTGGTTCTGTCCCTCTCCCAAAGGGGAGCACATACATGTGCGGAAACGTTTCAAAAATCAAGCAAGCTCCGACGGAGCGGCCAATTTAATGCATGATCAATCCAATCCAGGTTTCTTTTAGCGTCCTCGGCTTTTTTGGCTTGCGGTGGCAGCAGGGGTGGGGGGGGGGAGGGGGGGAGGACGTGTTCCTAGATGGCCGCGCCGATTTGCAAACCAGGTCACCTTTCTGTTGTGCTGCGCTTAATGCGGAACCGGGCCGCCCAAAGCCTCTTAGTATCTTTTTCACGCCTTCCTTAATGCGTCGTCGTGCTGTTTGCTTCCATAAATCCCATTAATATTCCAGCCCTGTGAAATGAACTGGTAATGGTCGTGTCACTTGTCATCTCGCTGCGTCTGGCGTCCTGGAAAGCTCCAGGGAAACGACAGAAGGCAGTGAGAGTTTTAAGGCCGTTCGCTGGCTGACCAGTGAGACCCAGTGGACTGTTGGGGGTGGGGGGAGGTAGAATAATAGAATCCTGGAATCACAGAGTTGGAAGGGGACTCCAGGGTCATCTAGTCCAACCCCCTGCACTATGCAGGAAACACACAACCCTATCCGGTTGTTTAGACGGAATTTAGAATCATAGAATCATAGAGAGTTGGAAGGGGCCTCCTGGGTCATCTAGTCCAACCCCCTGCACTATGCAGGACACTCCCAACCCTCTTGCTCATCCACTGTCATCTGCCAGCCTCTTGAACCTTCCCAGAATCAGCCTCTCCGTCAGATGGCTCTCCAGCCTCTGTTTTAAACTTCCCAAAGATGGAGAACCCACCACCTCCCGAGGAAGCCTGTTCCACTGAGGAACTGCTGTAACTGTCCGGAACTTCTTCCGGAAGTTTAGATGGAATTTAGAATCATAGGGCCATTCCGCACCGGGATCCATGTTGCAAATTGTTTGCAGAACGAAAAATCGCCATTTTAAATAGTGGAATTCATCGTTATGCATACCTGCCTTAGTAGTAGAATCCAGTTGCGTTTCTATTGTTTCCCACAGGGTTCCGGTCTCGGCAAAAATCGCTAGCCAGGAAGAGCTACTGCCGAGCTCGTCCCTCCCCTGGCTGTCAAGCAGCCAATGGGCGGCTGTTATCATGCTCCCAAACAGCCCCTTTCCCTTTAAGGAAGGTTTTTTAAAAAAAAACACACACACACACGTTGCAACGAATCTGCGTTGATTCGTTGCAACGGAGAGACCCATCCAGCTAGCAGGTGGTGTTTGAGCTGCCGTTTCATCGTTGCCACGCTCCCCCCGAGTGGAAAAAAAAAATCCCCCCCCCCCTCACGGGCACGATTTTTGGCCGAAAACAGTGTGAAAAATAAAGGGAAAATAAACCAGCAAACGGGCTTCTGTGTTGCTTGTGCTTGGCGACTTTAAACAGAGGGACTGCAGCCGGGGAAGCCTCACTGGGTAAACGAAGGCTTGCCGGTGCGTTGATCTCCGCTCGCTCAGAGAAAAAAAAATGGCGATCGCTTTGCCGGAAGATCAGAGGAGAGAGCCAGGGGGAGGGACTTTGCAGAAACCGCAACAATGGTAACGCACAGAACTTTCCCGCTAGTGTTGCAGATTGGTTGCAGGAGTGTAGCGCTTTCCGGAGGGTGAATCCACTTTTTGGGATTTCCCTGAAAGCGCTACAACGAAGCGCTTTTTGCGGATCAGTTTCAGGTGTGTGGCAGATTGTCAACGACGTTGTGCATAACGGCAAAACTGTAGCGATTTCAATTAGTAACCATTGTGCTATTTTGGACGAATGCGGAACGGCCCATAGAGCTGGAGTTGGAAGGGACCACCTGGGTCATCTACTCCAGCCCCCTTCAAACTCTATGATTCAATGATTCTATGATTTTGTTTTGTTCAGGTGGGGAGGGAAAGAGGCTTCAATGTGACCCGAGGGTCTTACAGGCCTGCTCTCTCCGACCTCTGGCTCCAAATGGCTTTGGTCTTGGCTGATGCAAACGAAGGCTGTAAGGCGTGAAGGCAGGCACATCAGAGTGCTCTGAGGATACCCACTCTTTGTGGAGTGGCCACATTGTCAGCCTGAAAAGGCCGGTCCACCCTGGCCAAAGTCCTTGAAGACTCTGGAGGTTCAAAGATGGCCAACCTTTCTCTGTGTGTGTTTTGCCAGGGCAATGCTGACAGATCGGCCAGCGTTTTATAATCAAGTTGGCTTGTGGAAGCCAGACCATCCAAGGGGATTAGTCGGATTTTCATTTGTCCAGAAGTGTTCGGTCTTGGCCAGGGTGATATCCCCAAAGCTTGCTGCCAGAGACAGAGGAAATGGGTGTGAGAAACCATTTCGCCCTGTTATTTCTCCCGTCTCCTGGAGCTTTTTGAAAAATCACACCAGAGCCTTGTATCTCCAACAATAAAGGGTTGCCAGCTCTTGTTCCGGAAACTGCTGGAGATTTTGGGGATGGGAACTGGTGAGTGGTCCATTCAATTAGCCAGTTTGGTGTAGTGGTTAGGAGTGCGGACTTCTAATCTGGCATGCCGGGTTCGATTCTGCACTCCCCCACATGCAACCAGCTGGGTGACCTTGGGCTCGCCACGGCACTGATAAAACTGTTCTCACCGAGCAGAGATATCAGGGCTCTCTCAGCCTCACCCACCCCACAGGGTTTCTGTTGTGGGGAGAGGAAAGGGAAGGTGAATGGAAGCCGCTTTGAGCCTCCTTCGGGTAGGGAAAAGCGGCATATAAGAACCAACTCTTCTTCTTCTTCAATACTGGAAAAAAGGAAATACTAGTTTATGCAGAGACAAAGTCAAATGTCGAATTTGCTGCCAGAAGATGTAGTGATAGCTTGAAACGGCGCTTGAGAAATTTATGGAGCGTAAATCTATCCATGGCTACTAGCCACGGTGACTGTGGGTGAGGCACTAAATCCAGCCAGGAAGCATCATCAGGGAAGGCCTCGGCCACTCTGCCCTGTTGTTGGCCCTCCAGAGGAACTGGCTGGCCCCTGAGTGAGACAGGAGGCTGGACTGGATGGACCCCTGGTCTGACCCAGCAGGGCTCTCCTGATGTCCTTAGGAAGGCCTCGGCCTCTCTGCCCTGTTGCTGGCCCTCCAGAGGAACTGGCTGGCCCCTGAGTGAGACAGGAGGCTGGACTGGAGGGACCCCTGGTCTGACCCAGCAGGGCTCTCCTGATGTCCTTAGGAAGGCCTCGGCCTCTCTGCCCTGTTGCTGGCCCTCCAGAGGAACTGGCTGGCCCCTGTGTGAGACAGGAGGCTGGACTGGAGGGACCCCTGGTCTGACCCAGCAGGGCTCTCCTGATGTCCTTAGGAAGGCCTCGGCCTCTCTGCCCTGTTGCTGGCCCTCCAGAGGAACTGGCTGGCCCCTGTGTGAGACAGGAGGCTGGACTGGATGGACCCCTGGTCTGACCCAGCAGGGCTCTCCTGATGTCCTTAGGAAGGCTTCGGCCTCTCTGCCCTGTTGCTGGCCCTCCAGAGGAACTGGCTGGCCCCTGTGTGAGACAGGAGGCTGGACTGGAGGGACCCCTGGTCTGACCCAGCAGGGCTCTCCTGATGTCCTTAGGAAGGCCTCGGCCTCTCTGCCCTGTTGCTGGCCCTCCAGAGGAACTGGCTGGCCCCTGTGTGAGACAGGAGGCTGGACTGGAGGGACCCCTGGTCTGACCCAGCAGGGCTCTCCTGATGTCCTTAGTAAGGCCTCGGCCTCTCTGCCCTGTTGCTGGCCCTCCAGAGGAACTGGCTGGCCCCTGTGTGAGACAGGAGGCTGGACTGGAGGGACCCCTGGTCTGACCCAGCAGGGCTCTCCTGATGTCCTTAGGAAGGCCTTCGGCCTCTCTGCCCTGTTGCTGGCCCTCCAGAGGGACTGGCTGGCCCCTGTGTGAGACAGGAGGCTGGAGTGGAGGGACCCGTGGTCTGACCCAGCAGGGCTCTCCTGATGTCCTTAGGAAGGCCTCGGCCTCTCTGCCCTGTTGCTGGCCCTCCAGAGGAACTGGCTGGCCCCTGTGTGAGACAGGAGGCTGGACTGGAGGGACCCCTGGTCTGACCCAGCAGGGCTCTCCTGATGTCCTTAGGAAGGCCTCGGCCTCTCTGCCCTGTTGCTGGCCCTCCAGAGGGACTGGCTGGCCCCTGTGTGAGACAGGAGGCAGCCGTTGGGATGGGGACTCTCCTCCTCCTCCTTTTTAAAACGTTTGAGAAGTTTTTGAACACCCTGCATCCAAATGAAAAAACGATAATCGCATTAAAATGGTGCATTGCATTGAAATGAAGGTGAGATCAAATCCATTGGCCATTCGTAGCCAAAGGCCTGACGTTTTTGGTGGCCTCAGGAATGTTGACATGCGAGAGGGACACTGTCATGGCAGAGATAGTTCCACAGGCTTCTGGGAGCTTATGAGGATCATCGAATCAGAGAGCTGAAAGGGCCTATAGGGGCCATCTTGTCCAGCCCTCTGCTCAATACAGGATCAGCCAAAAGCTACTGCTTGAAGACCGCCAGTGAGGGGGAACTCCCCACCTCCTTAGGCAGCCCCTTCCCCTGCTGAACTAGACTCCTAGAATCCTAGAGTGGGAAGGGGCCATGCAGGCCATCTAGTCCCACCCCCTGCTCAGTGCAGGATCAGCCTCCAGCATCCAGGAGAAGGATCTGTCCAGCCGCTGCTTGAAGACGGCCAGTGAGGGGGAACTCCCCACCTCCTTAGGCAGCCCCTTCCACTGCTGAACTAGACTCCTAGAATCCTAGAGTGGGAAGGGGCCATGCAGGCCATCTAGTCCCACCCCCTGCTCAGTGCAGGATCAGCCTCCAGCATCCAGGAGAAGGATCTGTCCAGCCGCTGCTTGAAGACGGCCAGTGAGGGGGAACTCCCCACCTCCTTAGGCAGCCCCTTCCACTGCTGAACTAGACTCACAGAATCCTAGAGTGGGAAGGGGCCATGCAGGCCATCTAGTCCCACCCCCTGCTCAGTGCAGGATCAGCCTCCAGCATCCAGGAGAAGGATCTGTCCAGCCGCTGCTTGAAGACCGCCAGTGAGGGGGAACTCCCCACCTCCTTAGGCAGCCCCTTCCCCTGCTGAACTAGACTCCTAGAATCCTAGAGTGGGAAGGGGCCATGCAGGCCATCTAGTCCCACCCCCTGCTCAGTGCAGGATCAGCCTCCAGCATCCAGGAGAAGGATCTGTCCAGCCGCTGCTTGAAGACGGCCAGTGAGGGGGAACTCCCCACCTCCTTAGGCAGCCCCTTCCACTGCTGAACTAGACTCACAGAATCCTAGAGTTGGAAGGGGCCATGCAGGCCATCTAGTCCCACCCCCTACTCAGTGCAGGATCAGCCTCAAGCATCCAGGAGAAGGATCTGTCCAGCCGCTGCTTGAAGACGGCCAGTGAGGGGGAGCTCCCCACCTCCTTAGGCAGCCCCTTCCACTGCTGAACTAGACTCCTAGAATCCTAGAGTGGGAAGGGGCCATGCAGGCCATCTAGTCCCACCCCCTGCTCAGTGCAGGATCAGCCTCAAGCATCCAGGAGAAGGATCTGTCCAGCCCCTGCTTGAAGACTGCCAGTGAGGGGGAGCTCCCCACCTCCTTAGGCAGCCCCTTCCACTGCTGAACTGCTCTAACTTTCATGGGAAATTTTCATCAGTGTACTCAGCCAGTAGCTTTCCGTCCAATAATTTAAACCCATGAATGCAATTCCTCTCCTCTGCTTCCACCAGGAACCTTTCCCTGCCTTCCTCTTAGGGACAGCCCTTCAGATACTTCAAGAGAGCCATCGTGTCCCCTCTCAACCTCTTCTTCTTCAGGCTGAGCCTCCTCAAGTCCCTCAAGATTCTTGCATTCATTCCCCCTCTACCCCTCTCAGGCAAGGAAGGGCCTATAATGCTCAATCTCTGTTCAAAAGAAGGATTAAGTGGCATAATTAAGAGGACCGAAGCTCTTATCCCCCTTCGCCTGATTTAACGCTGGCTACGATATTCACTTCATCTTGTAAAGTAACCGAGAGTCAGAAAGAAAATAAGGCAGCGTTCGTGCCCACCCCCCACTTAGAAGCTTGTGGGCAAAGAGGGTACCAGTGTGGGCAAACTGCTGATGAAGTGTTTCATCTTTTGAGAACATTTCAAAGCGGCTCCCCGCGTCCAGTCCTCTCTCTTCCACGATATCCTTTATTGACCCTTTATTTATTGATTACAGCAGGGGTAGTCAAACTGCGGCCCACCAGATGTCCATGGACTACAATTCCCATGAGCCCCTGCCAGCATTCGGTGGCAGGGGCTCATGAGAATTGTAGTCCATGGACATCTGGTGGGCCGCAGTTTGACTACCCCTGGATTACAGGTTCCATTCTGCCTTTCCACTAAGATGGACTGCTCGTCTTCTTTAAAAAATGCGCTTTATAACTAGGGCTGCTAACCCTCATCATGAGCCACACGGCAGCATTTCCAGTGAAAGCCCTGTGGTGACATAAGGGTCGCTCTAGGAATCGCCAGAAACTCTATGGTTGTATCATAGAGTTTCTGGTGATTACTAGAGAGACCTTAAATGACAGTTTTTTGCTAGAAGTAATGTAGGATCACAGCTGGTGTCACAAGCACACACACACCCATGTGCCTTCTTGTAATCCTCCTGGTGGTTGCCAAATTCTTACAAAAGAAGGACGGTCTAATAATTAAACCAAACAGAGAGAAACAGACCTCTCCACTGGCAATATGATAAATAAACACAACACATATTATCCTATTGCCAGTGGATAGGTCTGTTTCTCTCTGTTTGATTGCCGAATTCTACCTGGCAACTAGCACTGCCATTTTGAGTTTGGGAAAAACCCAGAGATTTGGGGAGTTCACCCTGTGGGGGGAGGGAACTCAGTAGAGGAGAACGCCATAAGGCTCTACCTTCCGAAGCAGTCGTTCCTGCCAGAGGAACTGATCTTGATCACCTGGAGATTTCCCAGACTAACCAATCTCACATGGTGTTCATGCTGGTCAAATAGAATCGGGGAGGAAAAAAATGAACTTTTCTTCTTGTTATCCGGAGAACTCTTCTTCTTGTAATCCGGGTTCCTCTTCTCCTCCGCTTGAAACCTGTTCAGCGACCTTGGGCCTGTCCCAGTTCTCTCTGAGCTCTCTCAGACCCATCTTCCTCACAAAGTATCTGTTTGTGGGGAGAGGAGGCGAAGAAGACACGTTGAGACTTCTTAAGGAAGGGAAAAGTGGGGTATAAAACCTGACTCTTTTTCAGAGGATTGGCTCCTTGTTTGCAACTGATGAACATAAGGTGAAATTGTGTATCAACAAACTGTAGCTTCTGCAAATTGCTTTACGCAGGCCTACCCTTGTCCCTGAACTGGAAATTGTAACTGAGAGAAATCCACGTAGCCTCAACCCAGGCCAGGGCCTTTTCTGTCCTGGCCCCTACCTGGTGGAATGAGCTCCCAGACAAGCTGAGGGCCCTGATGGAACTCTGTTTTTGCAGGGCCCGTAAGATGGAGCTCTCCTGCCAGGTGTTTGATTGAGGCCAGGATAGCAACAATCCAGAGTCCCTCCGTGAAACCTTGATGCGTCCTGCTCCCACTCAGCCGGAAGTAATTGCAATTGCTATTGTATTTAATTCTGTACGGTGCTGCAGCTGGGTGATTTATGGGTTGTGTGAATGTTGCTGATTTTATCGTATTTTAAAATGTCCAGTGCCCCCGTGAGGCGGTGACCCCAGGAGTAGCGGCATAGAGGTTGAAAGGAAGGAAGGAAGGAAGGAAGGAAGGAAGGAAGGAAGGAAGGAAGGAAGGAAGGAAGGAAGGAAGGAGAATTTGAATTTTGGGAGGGAGGGAGGGCAAACTATACATACATACATATATATGTACGTACATGTATATATGGCTACCAACTTCAGATTCCTGAAGATTTGGTGGTAGCTTCTGGGGGGCAAGGTTTGGGGAGGGATGAGAAATCACTGTGGGGTTGCAAGAAAGAAAGAAAGAAAGAAAGAAAGAAAAACAGAAAGAAAGAAAGAAAGAAAGAAAGAAAGAAAGAAAGAAAGAAAGAAAGAAAGAAAGAAAGAAAGAAAGAAAGAAAGAAAGAAAGAAAGAAAGAAAGAAAGAAAGAAAGAAAGAAAGAAAGAAAGGCCCTGTGTGGCCGGATCAGTATTATTATTCTCCCATTGCTGAAGGTGGGGCTTGAAAGCTGATGAAGGACATCCCGCAAAAGGTTTGATGTCCGGATTCGTCTGTTCAGCCTCTTAGTCCCTCTGCTACTGTAGCTCTTGAAAAACTGCGAAAATTAGATCTTGAAATAAGGGTGGGGGGGAGAAGCCACTCCACACTGGACTCTGTGAAGCAGATACTCCACGGATATTATATCTGTATTACTCCATCTATTTCAACACAAACAGCTCCTGGCTATGGTCCCCTGTGCATCTGGAGACATTTCTAAGAAATCGTAAGACAGAATTTTTACTGCACGCAAAATATAGTTAACTCTTTGCAAGTCTGGTTGTACCTGTTCTGTTACAAGGGGTCCACTGTGCTGTGTTTAGTCTGATTCGATTTATTTCATTTAGAATAATAGAATCATAGAATCCTAGAGTTGGAAGGGACCTCCTGGGTCATCTAGTCCAACCCCCTGCACTATGCAGGACACTCACCACCCTCACCCACTGTCACCTGCCACCCCCTTGAACCTTCACAGAATCAGCCTCTCCGTCAGATGGCTCTCCAGCCTCAGCTTAAAAATCTCCAAAGATGGAGAACCCACAACCTCCCGAGGAAGGCTGTTCCACTGAGGAACTGCTCTATCCGTCAGGAGCTTCGTCCAGGTGTTTAGACGGATGTTTAGATTTGTTTGCACTACGACTTTCTTCTCAGCAGCGATGGCTTACATCTTTCCTCTCTTCTTTTTTATCCTCACGACAACCCTGTGAGGTAGTATAGAACAAGAGAGCACAGTGAATTTCCATGGCACGAGTGGGGATTTGAACCCCAGTCTCCACGATCCTAGTCCGATGCTCTTAACATAGTGTGCTGCCTATAGAATCATAGAATCATAGAATCATAGAGTTGGAAGGGGCCACACAGGCCATAGAATCATAGAATCATAGAGTTGGAAGGGGCCATACAGGCCATCTAGTCCAACCCCCTGCTCAACGCAGGATCAGCCCAAAGCATCCTAAAGCATCCAAGAAAAGTGTGTATCCAACCTTTGCTTGAAGACTGCCAGTGAGGGGGAGTTCGCCACCTCCTTAGGCAGCCTATTCCACTGCTGAACTACTCTGACTGTGAAAAACGTTTTCCATTAAGCAAGTGACCGGCTCAGTGCCGTGAATACTCCTAGTGTTTTTGAGGGGAAGTCCCCTGAGTCAGTCGTGAGAAAAGGGATTTCTCTCTTGCAGATGCAAATGAAAATACACTTTTGCTGAATCAGAAAAGAGAGTCGCGGTAAATCACAGTCAGAAATCAAGGGCACAAGGGACCCATGTAGGCAGCGGGAATGTAAATCTTCGCCAGAAGGTTAGCTCTGATTTTTGAACCTCTAGAACAGCCTTGCTCAGCTTTTTCACCATTGAGAAACCCCGGAAACTGTCTTCAGGCTTCAAGAAACCCCAGAAGGGGTGTGATCATGCAGAGCTGGGGACACGCCCACCCGGGGGCCCTCCCCTTCCAACCCCCTCCAGGCCCATCATTGGCCATTTTGGGTTGAAATGACCACATAAGGTCATAAGGTAAAGGTAAAGATATCCCCTGTGCAAGCACTGAGTCATGTCTGACCCTTGGGGTGACGCCCTCTAGCATTTTCATGGCAGACTCAATACGGGGTGGTTTGCCAGTGCCTTCCCCAGTCATTACCGTTTACCCCCCAGCAAGCTGGGTACTCATTTTACTGACCTCGGAAGGATGGGAGGCTGAGTCAACCTTGAGCTGGCTGCTGGGATCCAACTCCCAGCCTCATGGACAGAGCTTTCAGATTGCATGTCTGCTGCCTTACCACTCTGCGCCACAAGAGGCTCTGTAAGGTAATAGCATGCAATAAATGTTTTATTTTTTTTAAATTAAACATTAATTACTCCCACCCATTCAGGAAACCCTTCCAGGGCCATCAAACACATACACACAGAAACACACAAACACACACACCAGGGTTTCATAAAAGCCTGGGTGTAAACTGCACGGAGCTTTTATTCCAACCCCAGATCGATTCAGTCCCTGCCCTCTACACAGAATGCGATTTCCGTTTGGGTTTGGGGCGATTTAAATTTTCCTTCTGCAGCAAGAAGGATTGATCCGGAGTGACCCTACCTTTATTGTGCGACTACTTTTAATCCTCAATATCCGGATTGGGAAAGAAAGCTCTGTGGTAGAGAACCTCTAATAGGCTACACCTGGTCATGCAACAAGCTTGCCTTAAAGGAGAAGCCCCTAATTTATCTCAACTTGTGTCAGTCCTGGATTTTTTCTCCCTTCTCTGCCTTTTTCGATCCTCTCCCCCACCCCCTCCAAGAAAAGAAAGAGGCTCCCTGCCTGGCTCCTCTCCCCCCCTCCCTTCAAGAAAAGAAAGAAAGAGGGTTGGTTCCCCCCCCCCTTCTGAGCCTCCCTAACCACGTGCAGAAGACTTTCCTGTTTCAATGGGGGGAGGGGAGAGGAAGACCTGAGTTCAAAGCGATCTGAATTCAACAGGATTGACAATGGAATAAAGAAAGTATGTGCAGACTCTGCCCTGGTTGAGAAAGCCTTGTCTAGAGCAAGGATGGCCAGACTGTGGCTCCCAGATGGCCATGGACTATAATTCCCATGAGCCTCTGCCAAAATATCTGCAGCGCTACAGTTTGGCTGCCCCTGCTCTAGAGGGTTTCCCCAAGAATGTTCCTCAAAGGCGCTGAGTGTTCGGCCCGTTGTTCAGCTGTTGAACTCTTATAAGCCTGACTTGGTGAGTTACAGCCTCTTTGTATAGAACTGAGGTTTCATTGCTCTGTAAGAAAAACAAAAAACCCACAGGTATTGTGGCTTGTTTGCATTGTGGTTCACGATCACTGAGGAAGGCTTCGTGAAACAGGAGCCTGTAACCGGGACAGGTTTGACTTCTGTGTGTTCGGGAACCTAAGGCTTAAACTATTTTAGGTTCACTCATCTGCCTTGAAGATTGGAATTCCCGCTGCCTCCACAGGTTCCTTGTGACCTTGATTTTTGACTGTTTTATGCTGAATCATTATATCTGTCCCTCATGGCTGGTATTATCTACTTATGCGGGGAGGTGCCCTCCAAGGTCAGACAGAGGTCAGAGCCATCTGTCAGAATCAATATTATCTACTTCAGGGGTGGCCAAACTGTGGCTCTCCAGATGGCCATGGACTACAATTCCCAGGAGCCCTAACAATTGCCATGGTCTACTTAGACCAACCTTTCTCAACCTTTGAACCATTGAGGAAACCCCTGACATTTTCTTCAGGCTTTGAGAAACCAGAAGTGATGTCAGCAGGCCGCACTTTCCAGCCACACCCCTGGAAGTCACGTGTTGCCGGAAGTGACATCACCCAGATGCTCCCACCGGATATGACATCACCAAGCCCCTCCCACAGCGCAGGAAGTCATAGCACCGCAGTGTAGTCTTTCAAAATGCCTCCTATCCAGCCCTGAACTGGAGGTGCTGAGGATTGAACCTGGAGTCTTCTACACATTGAGAAGATGCTCTACCACTGAGCCACATAAGCAGCTTCCTGTGTTCATATTTACTAGGGGGCGGCTGTGGCTCAATGGCAGAGTCTCTGCTTGGCATGCGGAAGGTCCCTGGTTCAATCCCCGGCATCTCCAGTGAAAAGAACCAGGCAGGAGGGAATGGGGAAGACTGACCTGGATAGACCAGTGATCTGACTTGGGATAAGCCACTTACTGTGATCATATTTAATAGGGAGGAGCCATGGCTCAGTGGCAGAGCTTCTGCCTGGCAGGCAGAAGGTCCCCAGTTCAATTCCCGGCATCATGGCTCAGTGGAAGAGCCTCTGCTTGGCATGCAGAAGGTCCCCAGTTCAATCTCCGGCATTTCCAGTTAAAAGGATCAGGCAGGAGGGGATAGGAAAGACTGACCTTGACAGACCAATGATCTGACTTTGTATAAGCCGCTTCCTGTGTTCATATTTATTAGGGCATGGCAGTGGCTCAGTGGCAGAGCCTCTGCTTGGCATGCAGGAGGTCCCAGGTTCAATCCCCGGCATCTCCATTTGGAAGGACCAGGCAGGAGGTGTTGGGAAAGATCTCAGGCTGAGATTCTGGTCAGCGGTTGCCAGACTGAGTAGGCACTGCTGACTTTGATGACCCAAGGGTTTAATTCAGCGTTAAAGCAGCTTCACGTGTTGGAGGATTTATTTATCTGTCATATGGCATGCGTGTTGTGTGACCCGGAGACCGTAAGATTGTCTGGCTGCTCGCCCCTGCATCACGACCCTGATATTCCTTGAAGGTCACCCTTCCAAGTGCTAACAAGGGCCTACCCTGCTTACCTTATGGGATCTGACAGGATCAGCCTTGCCTGGCCCTCCAGGCCAGACAGTGTTGCAGGAGACCTCAGGGTACACGCTGGAGAAACTTGAAGCAGAGCCGAAGATTGCTGCAGTCATAAAGATGGTTGTTTTCTCCGTCCCCCCTTTGCATAACTAATATTGGCGCGTAGAGCAATTCAGATCCCCAAAGCGTGATTTCACGGTTTGCGGACGTCCGCTGTAGATTTCCCCGAAGAATGCATATTAATCTGTTACCAATTCTTCGGAGCATCCCGTGTTACACGCCGTATAAAAATCCTTCTTTTGCCCCGCAATTAACTAGCCACAGAGAATCTCTGGATTCCACCGTGCTCCCTCCTCCTCCTCCTCCTCCTCCTCCTCCTTTATTATATACGAGAAGCTGTGATTTCAAGTTTGGTCCAACGCAGTCATCCTCACCTCTCATGCATTTTTCAGAGCACGGACACCAGACAATTATATCGCCTCGTTCCTTTGCCGGCACTGCCGAAAGACCGTGTCCCCGATCCGCGGGCGCGGAGGGACCTCCTCTGGCGCAAACCGGGCGCCGCGATTCCGTACAGGATCACTCTCCACCGTTCAGAAGTGAAAGGCAGCCTGTTTTCAGCGACCGGTTTGCCGAAACCACCGGCTATGCCGGGCAATTGACAGCAAGGGGGGAAAAGTACCGGCTGAGGTCAAGCTTTGTTTGAATCTGTTGCGAATGGTTTCCCGGGGAGACGGCACTCCTACCCTCCTAGCTGGCTGCGGCGTCTTCCGAGCGGCACCTCTAGACACAGCAGAGAGGTATCTTGTGGCTTTGGGGGGGGCGGGGGAGGGCCGCCACCCCGAAACAATGTCGCGGCCAAAGGAGAAGAGAACGCACCGTCTCTGAGAACCTTTCCGGAGAATGAAGAAGCACACCGCACGAGTGTCACCGTTAGACCCGTTCAGTATTGCTACCTTAAATGCACCTATAGCAGACGGTAAATGAATCTGTGTATATCTATCTATTTGTTTTTCCCCTACGCATCTCCCCCTTGGAATGAAATTGACTTTGGGAAAATTCCCGGTTCCTTGTTCCCGGCCGACCTTTCGTCAACATAATTATTGTTGAAACGAAAACGAAGGGACCGTTTTCGAAAAGCTTTCCACGCACGGGAAGAGGTTATTTTTGTCGCTTCGGATCGCTCCCCACAATGTCTGGGCCCCCCTCTTTCCTCCCCCCCCCACACAGATAAAGGGCAGCCGTCGGTCGGGAGGGGAGGAGAGCGTGCCGAAAAGTTACGCGTCTTACGCTACCGGCTTGCGAAGTGCGACCGTGCCGGTTTTGGCGCCTCTGATAATATTTCGGTACAAAGTCCGCCGTGTTTGTCTGCTTGGAATGTTTTATTGTGTCGTGGTGCTCTGAAAGGATTAGCTGCTGATCCCGACGGTCTCCCGGTGAAAGACGGAAAGAAACTGAATGTTTACTTAATTGTCCCCCTTTGGGCATGTCCTTTTTGACTAGGTAGGGGGTCAAGTTCTTAAAGAGACCGAAAATGCGCTTGTTTCGGCCTTTCGCTTGCTTTTGAATCACCCTGATGAACATACCCTGGTTTGGTAGCATTGTGTTGGCCCTACATTTGCTGTTATGTTGTCTGCAGAGGAGAGGACACGCAGTAATGGGTTTAAACTTCAAGTACAACGATATAGGCTAGATATCAGGAAAAGAATTTTCACAGTCAGAGTAGTTCAGCAGTGGAATAGGCTGCCTAAGGAGGTGGTGAGCTCCCCCTCACTGGCAGTCTTCAAGCAAAGGTTGGATACACACTTTTCTTGGATGCTTTAGGATGCTTAGGGCTAATCCTGCGTTGAGCAGGGGGTTGGACTAGATGGCCTGGATGGCCCCTTCCAACTCTATGATTCTATGATTCTATGAGGCTGATCCTGCACTGAGCAGGGGGTGGACTAGATGGCCTTCATGGCCCCTTCCCACTCTATGATTCTATGACACTAAAGCTGCCTTGTACTGAGTCAAGGTCAGTATTGTCTACTCAGGCTGGCAGCTGCTAGAGGTGTGTCACATCACCTACTCTGTGGTCCTTTCAAATGGAGATGCTGGGGATTGAACCTGGGACTTTCTACATGGGTCTTTCCCATCACCTACTGCTTGGTCCTTTCAACTGGAGATGCTGGGGTTTGAACCTGGGACCTTCCACATGGGTCTTTCCCATCACCTACTGCATGGTCCTTTTAACTGGAGGTTCTGGGGATGGAACCTGGGACCTTCTGCATGGGTCTTTCCCATCACCTACTGCTTGGTCCTTTCAAATGGAGATGCTGGGGATTGAACCTGGGGACCTTCTACATGGGTCTTTCCTATCACCTACTGCATGGACCTTTTAACTGGAGGTTCTGGGGATGGAACCTGGGACCTTCTGCATGGGTCTTTCCCATCACCTACTGCTTGGTCCTTTCAAATGGAGATGCTGGGGATTGAACCTGGGGACCTTCTACATGGGTCTTTCCCATCACCTACTGCATGGTCCTTTTAACTGGAGGTTCTGGGGATGGAACCTGGGACCTTCTGCATGGGTCTTTCCCATCACCTACTGCATGGTCCTTTCAAATGGAGATGCTGGGGATTGAACCTGGGACCTTCTGCGTGCCTAGCCGGAGCTCTTCCCATAAGCCAAGACCATAGATCTACACTCTTCCCAAACCTGATAAGTGAGGTGTATCATTTCTTGTTCTAGCACAAGGGGCCTTGCAGGGAAAGAAGAAGTTGTGGAATAGAATTATTTGGAGTGGCACATGGGTTGGAGCAGAAAACTCGATTTGTTTGGCATCTGGTCATGCTGGAATCTTGCACAACCTGCCATGTGCATGGTTGAGCCCAATATGGAGAACGTCCTGCAGGCTGCATAATTATGTGTTTTGATTGAAATTTAGCATGTTATGTTTTCGACCCGTGATTTAATGTTTGGGTCAACCTTTCTCAACTTTATTTACCGTTGAGAAACCCTTGAAACATTCTTCAGGCTTCGAGAAACCCTAGAAGTGGCACAACCCATACAGAATATGGCCAGGCAGGGGTTGTAACCTAAGACTCCCCAGTCCATGGGTGGGGCTGTGACTCAGTGGAAGAGCCTTTGCTTGGTATGCAGAAGGTCATTGGTTCGATCCCCGGCATCTCCAGTTAAAAGGACCAGGCAGCAGGTGGTGGGAAAAACTGACCTTGATAGAACAGTGAGATGACTTAATATAAGCAGCTTCCTGTCTTCATATATATATTAGGGAGGGGCTGTGGCTTGAAGAGCTTCTGCTTGGCATGTAGGAGGTCCCTGGTTCAATCCCCGGCATCTCCAGTTGAAAGGACTGGGTAGGAAGGGATGGGAAAAACCTTGACCTGAGACCATGACTCACTGGCAGAGTCTCTGCTTGGCATGACGAAGGCCCCAGGTTCAGTCCCCGGCATCTCTACCTAAAAGGACCAGGCAGCAGGTGGTGGAAAAGACCTCCACCTGAACCCCTGGGGAGCTACAGTCAGCCTGAGTTGGCATTAATGACTCTGATGGACAGAAAGTCCGTCCTGCTAACCACCATACTGGAGTGAGGATACTGTGGGGATTTTCAACCAGGGGTCCACAGAAGCTCTAGAGGGGGTCTGCGGCCTTTCCCCTCAAAAGGACTTTACCCAAAAATCTTGGATGGGTAGGCTGTGGGTGTAAAATTCAAAAGTGGGGGGGGGGAGTCATTGTGGCTGTATTCTCAACTCCTGGCCTTCTTTCCCCTAGAGTGGGAAGGGGCCATCCAGGCCATCTAGTCCCACCCCCTGCTCAGTGCAGGATCAGCCTCAAGCATCCAGGAGAAGGATCTGTCCAGCCCCTGCTTGAAGACCGCCAGTGAGGGGGAGCTCCCCACCTCCTCAGGCAGCCCCTTCCACTGCTGAACTAGACTCCTAGAATCCTAGAGTGGGAAGGGGCCATGCAGGCCATCTAGTCCCACCCCCTGCTCAGTGCAGAATCAGCCTCAAGCATCCAGGAGAAGGATCTGTCCAGCCACTGCTTGAAGACCACCAGTGATTTTGATGCGATGCCTCTATTGATACAGCTCAAGACTGCCTTCTCCTTCTTTAGCCCCGCATCACAGATGAATTCTCTTCTCCTCGGTTGCCGGCTACGCATCCTCACACTGCAGGATCTTTTCTAGCTCCTTCCCGGCTGCCCGTCCCACCCTCAATCTCCTTCTCATTTCTCGGTTGAGCTCTGTTTTATGGTTGATAACTGGATCCGAGGAACAGAAAATCTTGAACAGTTTCAGGGTCTTCATTGTCAACCGTAAAGCTGTGTAGTTCCCCAGCGGCCTTTTCTTTTGTCTTCTGGATCTTCCACCGTAATCCTGTGGAATTCCACCGTTTGGCGCTTTCAACTTCAACCAGTATCTCTTGTTGTTTCAAGTGGTCACTGTTTCCTGCCAATGATGTAGGAACTGTAATTACGTAAAAGAAACGGGGGACCCACGGGATGGTCGCGGGAGGCCCTCTTCTTGCCCATCCGCCGCTGTTCCTTCCTGACGTTCCTTTCCCTGGTCTCCTTCACGTCACCAGCCAACCTAAATTTTAACTGCAGGATTTCTTGGCGTTCCGCAGGGCCCGCAAAATAGATCTCTTCTGCCCGGTCTACAGGAGGCTGGGCAGCAAAGAAGACGGCGGCCCTCCCTACAGGAGTGGCGTTAGCGAATTCCACCTGCGTCCTCTGTCATCCTTCCCTGCAGGATGTACTATTGGCAGGATTACTAGGATTGGGATGGGCTTTTGATGCAGCATCTTTTTCCCCATGGGGTTTTGGTTGTATTTTGTCTCTGTATTTGTTCTGTCTTTATGTCTGTTTTAAGGGTTTTACTGGGGTTTTATCCAGACGCTGTAACCCGCCTCGAGCCTTTGGGGAGAGGCGGGCAATAAATTGAAATAAAAATAATAAAAATAATAACAACCGCTGTCCCCCTTTTATACCCTACCCAGCCTGGATAGCCAAGCCCGTTCCTGCCAAATTTAGAAAGCTAAGCAGGATCGACCCTGGGTAGCCTTAGGAAGGGTGACCTGCAAGGAATAGCAGGGCCATGATGCAGGGACAGCCAGTGGCAAAAAACCTCAGAACGTCTCTTGCCTGGGAGCTAGACCGTCTTAGGGTCTCTTGGCTATATTACACACGCACTACACAACAAATAAATAATAAATTGGTACCCTGTCTTTCGCCCAAACAGGGACCCTGGCTGGTTACATCAGAAGAAGAGTTCGGTTTTATACCCCACTTTTCACTGCCCAAAGTGGCTTCCCTTTCCTCTCCCCACAACAGACACCCTGTGAGAGAGGGGAGGCTGAGAGAGCCCTGAGATTACTGAAGAAGAAGAAGAAGAGTTGGTTCTTATATGCTGCTTTTCTCTACCCGAAGGAGTCTCAAAGCGGCTTCCAGTCACCTTCCCTTTCCTCTCCCCACAACAGACACCCTGTGAGGGAGATGAGGCTGAGAGAGCCCTGAGATTACTGAAGAAGAAGAAGAGTTGGTTCTTATATGCCGCTTTTCTCTACCCGAAGGAGTCTCAGAGTGGCTTCCATTCGCCTTCCCTTTCCTCTCCCCACAACAGACACCCTGTGAGGCAGGTGAGGCTGAGAGAGCCCTGATATTACTGCTCAGTCGGCACAGCATTATCAGTGCTATGGTGAGCCCAAGGTCACCTAGCTGGCTGCATGTAGAGGAGCAGGGAATCAAACGCGGCTTCCCAGATTAGAAGCTGCCGTTTTTAACCACTACCCCACGCTTCCATTTCATCTTCACAACAACCCTTAGACCACGAGTAGGCCCAAGGTCACTCAGCAAGATTCCATGGAAAAGTTAGGATTTGAACTTGTGCCTCCAGATTCGAGGCTGAATCGCTAACCGCTATATCATGCTGACTTTCAGAGGACTGATGCCGTGGAATAGAAGCAGGCAACTGGGCATGGGTGGGACATGCATGGCTGCCCTGGAAAGAGTCCTGCCTCCTCACTGTTACTTTGATTGATAGAAACCAAGGCTTTTATGGGCAATATTGTTGTGGTTGCCTAGCAACGGCTACCAAAGATGTGTGTTTCTTAAATCTACAGACACTGCTTCTGATATTGGGGGGCAGAGTTAACCCCTACGTGTGGGTTTTTTGGCTTGTTTTAAGATTTTAGACTGTTCTGATATAGGGGAGCAGAGTTAACCCCTACGTGTGGGTTTTTTTTGGATTGTTTTAAGATTTTAGACTGGGGCTTTTTTCCGGCCTGTAGAAAGATCTGCCTTGCCTGCTCGCGGCCCCAGTCTCTTGATTTACGTTGCCCACACGTCTGGCCGTGCTGAGAACTAGACATACTGTTGACGATGATTCGGTGGCAGTGAAGAATTAAGAATTCTAGTTGAGATGGTTTTGTGTTTCTCTCTCCCTCCTAGGATATGAATCACCTGTTCCTCGGTTTTATTTGGGATCGGGGGGCGGGAAGGAGATATTGTATTTTCGCCTTGGAGTTGTTGTTCACGGGTATAGTTATTTATCGTATTGCGTGTTTGTAACGTAGGCAGGAGATCCTAAGCTTGTCGGGAAGGCAGGCGAGAGACATTTGGGGGTGGTTTCACTGTTGCTTGCCTCCACATCATGGGCCTGGTATTTCTTCGAGGTTGCCCTTCTGATTGTTAGCCAGGGCTGAGTTTGCTTAGCTTTTGGTGGAATCTGGCTTGACTGGGCTATCCAGGTTGAGCCGAATATTAGGATATTTTTGTATCCGTATTTGTATTTGTTCCCCGCCACTCCTGCAACCGGCTAGTGGCGGGTTACGGAAGTCCCGTAAAGCCCCCATTAAAAGGACATAAAGACTCAAAATACAATCGCAGCAAAAAGTGAGAAAGATGGCAGAATATTACCCCACCCCAACCCTGCCTCTAGAGAGGAAGGAGGGCTAAGATGAGTTGTTGCTTAACGCTGGAGGGAGGGCACCCTCGATCTTCCTCACCGACCCCGGCCTCAACCATAGACCTGGCGGAAGAGCTCCATTTTCCAAACGCCAAGATTTCCCGCAAGGCGTGCAGCTCTCCCGGGAGCTAATTCCACCAGGTCGGGGCCAGGACCGAAAAGGCCCTGGCCCGGGTCGAGGCCAGGCGTGCTTCCCTGGGGGCAGGAACAACCAGTAAATTATCACCTGCACAGCATGGAGTCCTGCAGGGGGCATAGGGCATAGGGCGATAGGCCTTAAGGTATGTGGGTCCCAAACCGTGTAACCGGCATTCTTCAAGCAAAGGTTGGATGCACACTTTTCTTGGATGCTTTAGGATGCTCTGGGCTGATCCTGTGTTGAGCAGGGGGTTGGACTAGATGGCCTGTGTGGCCCCTTCCAACTCTAGGATTCTGTGATTCTGATTCTGAGCAGGGGGCTGGACTAGATGGCCTGCATGGCCCCTTCCAACTCTATGATTCTGTGATTCTGATTCTGAGCAGGGGGTTGGACTAGATGGCCTGTGTGGCCCCTTCCAACTCTATGATTCTATGATTCTGATTCTGAGCAGGGGGTTGGACTAGATGGCCTGTGTGGCCCCTTCCAACTCTATGATTCTGTGATTCTGATTCTGAGCAGGGGGCTGGACTAGATGGCCTGTGTGACCCCTTCCAACTCTATGATTCTATGATTCTGATTCTGAGCAGGGGGCTGGACTAGATGGCCTGTATGGCCCCTTCCAACTCTATGGTTCTATGTAACAGGATAGCTCCTGATATTCCCTTTGCAACCCCTTGGCAATACGTATATCTTTTCTTGAAGCGTGAGAGGGAAGCGACACTTTAGACATTTTACCGTTTACGTCGGCCTCTTTCAGCCTTGTCCTTGAAGTCCCAGCCAAGCGCAGCCCTCTTCCATTCATTCACAAATGAGGCTTTTGAACCCGCACAGCTGTAGGTCTCATTCATAAAAAATCAGTGTGCTTCACTGGTGCACAACAGCCAGAGAGAAAGGGATGAATGGGGGGCCGGGAAGAGGCCGATGGCCATGGAGACCTTGCTGCGGAGGAGGAGAGAAACCGAAAAGGGTCCATTGAACTGGGATGAATGTTTGCTTGGAAGAAATGTTTGCACCGTGGGGAACGGGAGACAAAAAGGCTCAGCTAGTATAAAAGGGAAGGACCGTAACTTGGAGGGAGGACTGTATAATCTTACAGTTGCCTGCCTTTATTTATTGACTTCTTTTCTTTGTTTTGAGATTTTTAAAACACTTCATTGTGAATGGTCACCCCGGGGTGGTTCAGAGCGCTCACAAATATACACCCTTTCAGCAATTGATAAGAATTAAAATATTAAAAACGGTGATTAACATTCTACTAACTTTCTTGTTAACGTGGTTTAACGTGGTTAAACAAGAAATGAGAAGACTGAACATCGACATTTTAGGAATCAGTGAACTAAAATGGACAGGAATGGGTGAATTTAATTCAGATGACCATCAGGTATACTACTGTGGACAAGAATCTCGCAGAAGAAATGGAGTAGCCTTCATAATCAATAAGAGAGTAGGAAGTCTTGGGATACAATCCCCAAAATGACAGAATGATCTCAGTTCGAATCCAAGGCAAACCATTCAACATCACAGTGATCCAGGTCTACGCCCCAACCACTGCTGCTGAAGAGGATGAAGTTGATCAGTTCTATGAAGCCCTACAACACCTTCTAGAAGCAACGCCCAAAAATGATGTGCTTATCATCATGGGGGATTGGAATGCTAAAGTAGGAAGCCAAAAGATAACCGGGATAACAGGCAAGTTTGGCCTTGGAGTACAAAATGAAGCAGGGCACAGGCTGGTAGAATTTTGTCAAGAGAATACAATGGTCATAGCAAACACTCTTTTCCAGCAACCCAAGAGACGACTCTACACATGGACATCACCAGACGGTCAACACAGAAATCAGATTGACTATGTGCTCTGCAGCCAAAGATGGAAAAGTTCTATCCAGTCAATAAAAACAAGACCAGGAGCTGATTGTGGTTCAGATCATGAGCTTCTTGTTGCAAAATTTAGGCTTAAATTGAAGAAAGTAGGGAAAAGCACTAGGCCACTCAGGTATGAACTAAATCATATCCCCGACGAATACACAGTGGAGGTGACAAATAGATTTAAGGAATTAGATCTGATAGACAGAGTGCCTGAAGAACTATGGACGGAGGTTCGCAACATTGTACAAGAGGTAGCAACTAAAACCATCCCAAAGAAAAAGAAATGCAAGAAATCAAAATGGCTGTCTGAGGAAGCTTTACAAATAGCTAAGGAGAGAAGGGAAGTGAAAGGCAAGGGAGAAAGAGAAAGATACACCCAATTGAATGCAGAATTCCAGAGAAAAGCTAGAAGAGATAAGAATGCCTTCTTAAATGAACAGTGCAAACAAATAGAAGAAAACAATAGAATGGGGAGGACCAGAGATCTTTTCAAGAAAATTGGAGATATGAAGAGAACGTTTCATGCAAAGGTGGGTATGATAAGGGACCAAAATGGTAGGGACCTCACAGAAGCAGAAGAGATTAAACAAAGGTGGCAAAATTATACAGAAGAACTATACAAGAGCGAGCTTAACATCCCTGATGATCACAATGGGGTAGTTACTGACCTGGAGCCAGACATCCTGGAACGTGAAGTCAAATGGGCCTTAGGAAGTCTGAGCAACAATAAAGCTAGTGGTAGTGACAGCATTCCAGTTGAACTATTCAAAATCTTAAAGGACGATGCAGTAAAAGTGCTACATTCAATATGCCAGCAAATTTGGAAAACTCAACAATGGCCACAGGATTGGAAAAGGTCAGTTTACATTCCAATCCCAAAGAAGGGCAATGCCAAAGAAACTACCGCACCATTGCACTAATTTCTCATGCTAGCAAAGTTATGCTCAAAATCCTACAAGCTAGGCTCCAGCAATATGTGGACCGAGAACTTCCAGAAGTACAGGCAGGATTTCGAAGAGGCAGAGGAACTAGAGATCAAATTGCCAACATACGCTGGATCATGGAGAAAGCTAGGGAGTACCAGAAGAACGTCTACTTCTGCTTCATTGACTATGCTAAAGCCTTTGATTGTGTGGAGCACAACAAATTGTGGCAAGTTCTTAAAGAGATGGGAATACCAGAGCATCTTATTTGTCTCTTGAGAAATTTATATGCAGGTCAAGAAGCAACAGTGAGAACTGAACATGGAATCACTGACTGGTTCAAAATTGAGAAAGGAGTTCGGCAAGGCTGTATACTGTCGCCTTGCCTATTTAACTTGTATGCAGAGCACATCATGAGAAATGCGGGATTAGAGGAGTCACAAATTGGGATCAAGATTGCAGGGAGAAATATCAACAACCTCAGATATGCAGATGATACCACTCTAATGGCAGAAAGTGAAGAGGAACTAAAGAGCCTGTTGATGCGGGTGAAGGAGGAGAGTGCAAAAGTTGGCTTGAAACTCAACATCAAGAAAACAAAGATCATGGCATCTGGCCCTCTCAATTCCTGGCAAATAGAAGGGGAAGAAATGGAGATAGTGACAGATTTTATTTTCCTGGGCTCCAAGATCACTGCAGATGGGGACTGCAGCAAAGAAATTAAAAGACGCTTGCTCCTGGGGAGGAAAGCTATGGCAAATCTAGAGAGCATCCTAAAAAGCAGAGACATCACCCTGCCAACAAAAGTGCGTTTAGTCAAGGCTATGGTCTTCCCAGTTGCAATGTATGGCTGCGAAAGTTGGACCATAAGAAGAAGAAGAAGAAGAAGAAGAAGAGTTGGTACTTATATGCCGCTTTTCCCTACCCGAAGGAGGCTCAAAGCGGCTTACAGTCGCCTTCCCATTCCTCATTCCCATTCCCATTCCCATTCCTCTCCCCACAACAGACAACAGACAATAAGGAAGGCCGAGCGTCAAAGAATTGAGGCTTTTGAACTCTGGTGCTGGAGAAGACTCTTGCGAGTCCCTTGGACTGCAAGGCGAACAAACCGGTCAGTCCTAGAGGAGATCAGCCCTGACTGCTCTTTAGAAGGCCAGATCCTGAAGATGAAACTCAAATATTTTGGCCACCTCATGAGAAGGAAGGACTCCCTGGAGAAGAGCCTAATGCTGGGAGCGATTGAGGGCAAAAGAAGAAGGGGACGACAGAGAATGAGGTGGCTGGATGGAGTCACTGAAGCAGTCGGTGCAAACTTAAATGGACTCCGGGGAATGGTAGAGGACAGGAAGGCCTGGAGGATCATTGTCCATGGGGTCACGATGGGTCGGACACGACTTCGCACATAACAACAAACTTTCTTGAGATGCTGTCCCTACGGGGCAAGAAGAAAACAAGGGGTGGTGGTGAAGAAGATGGAGAGGGTGGGAGGTGGTAGACGGAGGACTGGGGGGATGTCCATTGAGTTTTTCCGCTGGCCTCAACCATATGCTTGGCGATAGAGCTCCATCTTGCAGGCTTTGCGGAACTCGGAGAGCTCCGTCAGGACCCTGATCTCTTCTGGGAGAGCCCAGCAGGTGTTCTTAGGAAGGCCTCGGCCTCTCCTCCCTGTTGCTGGCCCTCCAGAGGAACTGGCTGGCCCCTGTGTGAGACAGGAGGCTGGACTGGAGGGACCCCTGGTCTGACCCAGCAGGGCTCTCCTGATGTCCTTAGGAAGGCCTCGGCCTCTCTGCCCTGTTGCTGGCCCTCCAGAGGAACTGGCTGGCCCCTGTGTGAGACAGGAGGCTGGACTGGAGGGACCCCTGGTCTGACCCAGCAGGGCTCTCCTGATGTCCTTAGGAAGGCTGCAGGCTCTTTGCCCTGCTTTGGCCATCCAGAGGAAATGGTTGGCCACTGTGGAAGGTTGGACTGGTTAGCAACTATCATATGGTACATGTATCATGTAGCCAGAAGACCTAAATTTGGTGAAGGTAGCCTCTTATTCTCCCCCATTGTGCCTTCTTTCCAAATGAAACGGATTGCCTTTGGGGTCACCATAACTTTGCTGCACCTTTCTGTCCCCACCACAAATTGCCTCAAACCGTAATATCGAACTATATCGAGTCTGCAGGCCAGTTGGAATTCCTGGAGATGTCCAGGACCCAACTGGAGGTTGGCAACTGGGGTAGACAGCCTCCCTCCCATTCCCACCCGCTTCTGCCTTAGCAGTTCCCTCATTTTTGATCCAAACAGCTGAGCAGTTTTTGGTATCTCTGGAACAGGACTCAATTACTTTCCATTCCAGCAGGAAGGGGCAGGGAAATTAAGTGGTCTTAGATAAATTTGCCAGACTGTCTCTGTTCACCTTGAAGGGTCAAAGCGGTTAGCTATGGCCTTTGGAAAGAAGCCCACCCAGGACTTCCCTGCAGCTGTAATCAAATATCGATCCGCTTTCACTTTTCCAAACATTGGGGAAGAATATTCTGGCCGATCTGTTATTGGAAACAAACCTGTCTAATTAATTTATGATGGGGGAATTAGCCATTCTAGGAGACTAATAAGCAATAAGAGAGGTGTTAACAAGCAAGATACTCCACCTGTGTATACAAAGAAATCTGGCAAGGAATCTTTGACAGAGGCAGTCCTAGTAGAAATTAATAAAAAGGAGTTTTTTTAACACATATCAAAATGTCCCGTAACAGCATTCATACAATGTAATCTATATCATTCATACAGAGAAATTAAAGAGATGATTGGGTACGAAACATTCATACAGAGAAATTAAAGAGATGATTGGGTACGAAAGAGGGAGAACTGGGTCACATGAAAAGCATATTTTACCATCTGACATGCCAAGGGGGAGGGCTCCATAAGAAGCAGCACCTCTAGCAAGCTATGTCTGGTGTAAGGTAGAGCCCAATATGAGAACAGAGAACATTTGTCTCAGCTCTCTTTTTAGAGCAGTTTTTTAAATGTTGAGAGCTAGGGGAAGGACATAATCCCTAAAACAAAGCCTTAATTTGATCAGAAAGACAGTGCCAAAGAAGCAGAGGTTTGTTAACGAGCAAACCAGATTTGGATAAAGGAATTCTAAAGGACTATTAGGAGTATCACTGGAGTTGGTAAAAGACTTTAAATGAGTCCTTGTGAGTGGACTTCATTTGCATTCTGGTTGGGAGGGGGAGTCCAGGTGTGGAGGACTCTGTAAATGGGATTTTGATGTGCCAGTTATTAAAGAAGGAAGCTGCTAGAAGAGGTGGGTTTTTTGTACCCCACTTTTCACAACCCAAAAGAGTCCAAAGGCGGCTTCCAAACCCCTTTCCCTTCCTCTCCCCGCAACAGACACCCTATGAGGCAGGTGGGGCTGAGAGCTCTAAGAGAACTGCTGTGTGAGAAAGGTCCCAAGAGAACTGTGATTAGCCCAAGGTCACCCAGTCGGCTGCATGTGAAGGAGTGGGAAATCGCACCTGGTCCTTTGGATTAGAGGCTGCCGCTCTTAACCACTCGTAGCCACTATACTGCGCTGTCTCTCAACATTGGTGCACGACGGCCAAAGAGAAGGGATGAATGGGAGAGAGCTGTCCAAGTGCCCTTCACTCCCTAAAATACCCGAGGGGAGAGTCTGAAAAGGGGTTTCTAACTGTTTCTAACTGTCTAGGGCAGGGATGTCCAAACCGTGGCTCTCCAGATGTCCAGCGACTACAATTCCCATGACTCCCTGCCAGCATGTGTCGGCAGGGGCTTCGTGAGAATTGTAGTCGATGAGCACCTGGAGGGCCAGTTTGGCCATCCAGGGGTTTTTGCACATGCAAGAGAGAAACGGGCCCCTGTCCATGTCTTGCTGCAGGCACCAGCTAGCCCACGTTCGGCCTAATTTCCTGAGCAAGATGTGTTACGATGCAGCCCACGCTGGGAGCACTTCAATTATCCATGTAAATGCAAATACGAGCGGCCTCTTTCAATCAAGGAAAGTCTTTTTGCAGATCAAATTTCTGTTTGTTCTTTTTTTAAAAAGGGGTGTTGGATGGTTTTTATTTTGTTTTTTTGTACAGTCAATATAGAGTCAGGAGGGGAGGAGGGAGAAAAGCCAGCAGTTTTGCAAGGACTGCCGTGGCTCAGGGGTAAAACAGCAGCTCGGCACGGAGAAGGTTGCCGGTTCAATCCCTGGCATCTCCAGTTAGAAGGGGCTAGGTAGATTCAGGTGGGTCGCCATATTGGTCTGAAGCAGTAGAACAAAGTTGGAGTCCAAGGGCACCTTGAAGATCAACAAGGTTTTAGTCAAGGTATCAGCTTTCGTGGACAAGCACATTGCTTCAGGTGTAATGGAACACTTTACAAATGTAAAGTTCTGCCTTTAGGTAGGAAAAACCAAAAACACCAGGATAGGATGGGGGAGACTTGTCTTGGCAGTAGCATGTGCAAAAAGGATCTAGGAGTCTTAGTAGACCATACATTGAACGTGAGTCAGCAGGGTGACTCGGTGGCTAAAAAGGCAAATGGGATTTTGGGCGGAGTATCAAACGGAGTATCATGTCCAGATCACGAGAGGTGATGGTACCGCTTTATTATGCTCTGGTTTGGCCTCACTTGGAGTCCTGTGTTCAGTTTTGGGCACCCCAGTTGAAGAGGGATGTTGACAAACTGGAGGGTGTCCAGAGGAGAGCAACAAAGATGGTGAGGGGTTTGGAGACCAAGACGGATGAGGAAAGGTTGGGGGAGCTTGGTCTGTTTAGCCAGGAGAGGAGAGGACTGAGAGGGGATCTGATAGCCATCTTCAAGTATTTAAAAGGGTGCCATATCGAGGATGGAGCAGTGTTGTTCTCTCTTGCCCCGGAGGGACAGACCAGAACCAATGGGATGAAATTAATTCAAAAGAAATTCTGTCTAAAAATCTGGAAGAAGTTCCTGACAGTTAAAGCAGTTTCTCAGTGGAACAGGCTTCCTCGGGAGGTGGTGGGTTCTCCATCTTTGGAGATGTTTAAGCAGAGGCTGGAGAGCCATCTGACGGAGAGGCTGATTCTGTGAAGGTTCAAGGGGGTGGCAGGTGACAGTGGGTGAGCGAGAGGGTGGTGAGTGTCTTGCATAGTGCAGGGGGTTGGACTAGATGACCCAGGAGGTCCCTTCCAACTCTGTTATTCTATGATTCTAAAGGAAAATTAACTTTACTTATCCGCAAATTCAAAAAACAAAATCCCAGCAGTCATTGAATTCTTCTGGTGGCCCTCTGTTTACTGGACTGTTGAAATCTTACCCACCATTACACCAGTGGTTACCTGTTTGATTGGGGAAGGCCTGTGAATTGAATCCAAATCAGGATAATGTGAGACTTCCCCTGTCATTCGTCACAGTGGTTCTGCAGTGCAGGGGTAGTCAACCTGTGGTCCTCCAGATGTTCATGGACTACAATTCCCATGAGCCCCTGCCAGCAACGCTGGCAGGGGCTCATGGGAATTGTAGTCCATGAACATCTGGAGGACCACAGGTTGACTACCCCTGCTGTAGTGCATGCGTGATGCACGTCCATGCCGTTTCCATGCCTTGGCAGAGAAGCCTCCGTTGTGCTCCACCTCTTGTGAACTAATGGTGGCCCTTGCTAGCAAAGATCTCTTTCTTGGGCCTACCAGGCTTGTCTATATTTGTGGGTGAATTTTCAGGCGAATTTCTCGCATAAAGGTTCAGGAGGTTTAGCTAGACCAGTGGTTCTCAACCTTCCTAATGCCGCGACCCTTGAATACAGCTCCTCGTGTTGTGGAGACCCCCGAGCATAAAATCATGCAAGGGTTCTTTCACAGATATTAAACCAAAACTGACCCATGGTGTGAAGATCCATTGTTCGTGATTGTATATAAATTGGTTTTTTTCTGGGGTTTCTCAGCTCAGTTCTGCCTCTTGTCCCACCAGGCCGATCTCGCTCTTTTCCGCTGCTCCAGACAGACGAACGCTCTATCTCGATCTACCCCGCAAGGCTGTTGTGTGGATGACACCCCCCGGCTAAGCTGTTTGCCCTCACGCGAGCCCTGGGAAAGGGTCGTTCGATCCCCAAAGGGGTCCCAACCCGCAGGTTGAGAACCACCGCGCTAGAGAAACTAAAGTGGAAACTAAATATGAAAAAAGTCGACCGCCCAACTGATGCAAACTCTTTCTCCTCAGGTGCCTCCCGATCCTCTGTCATCCGATGCAAGCCAGGAGGCCGCTGCCCCAACGCCCAGGGGGGCATCCGCAGGCAGCTCTCGCCTTTGACCGCTGCTGAAGATTCCGTGGCTCCTATTCTCGAGCTACAGAGCCGGAGCCCCTCGGGATTTTGCCGGCATGGCAGAGGAGAGAGGCGGACCCGGTCAGGTATGCAACCAAACACCTTGGCAGCAGGAGACCTTCTGTGCCTCAGGTGCAAACCTCCACCCACCCATCCCACCAACGCATGAGGGTTTTGTGTTCGCTTTGGCTGGGGAGGGTGCAAGGGCAGGTGATAGGATCAGCCGGCCCTTGTCAGGAGCAGGGGAACCCTCACCTGGAGGCCCCTCCCTCTGTCACCAATCAGGTGGCTGGTGGGGGAAAGTACCGGAAGCAAAACAACTCTGAAATAGATATTGGGGGAATGTATTAACCTCACTTTCAGTGAGCAGAGGAAGTGGCAATATCGCATTGCTGGCGAGGCGGGAACTCTCTGGTACTTGGGCAAATCATCAGAAACCTTTCTCATAAGCCTTTCTCAACTTTTTCCACGTTGAGAGACCCCTAAAATATTGTTCTTCGCGAAACCCCAGAAGTGGCGCGATCATGCAGAATATGGTTGGGAAGCAGAGCTGTGGACACGCCCACCTGGGGCCCCTCCCCTTCCCACCCCCTCTAGGCCCATATTGGCCAGTTTTGGTGGGGGGGGACAGATGGACATGTTCATATCACCCAATTAACATTGTACACATTTCAAAAATTAATTCTCTCCCACCCAGGCGGGAAACCCTTCCAGGGCCATCAAGAAAGCCCAGGGTTTTATGAAACCCTGGTTGAGAAAGCCTGAGGTAGAGTTTTTGGCCACCGTCGGTGACAGAATGATGTCACTTCCTGTGCTTCTGGAAGTGATGTCACCACCTGGAAGTGATGTCACAGAAGAATTCGGCAGGATGACTTAAATCACGTTAGAACGGGTCCCCAGGTAAACCCCCGTTTTCCTTATCTTCATCAGTGATTGTGAACCCTTAATTATATTTTAATTATATTTTCACCCTCCCGTATTGGTTATCACGTCCGCTTTGTGCTCATCGTATTTTTGAGATCCTCATTTGACAGCTGTCTTCACTGATGAAGATAAGGAAAACCGGGGAGGGTTTACCCGGGAACCCGTTTTGATTGTGTGTAATTATTTTGGACGCTTAAGAATATTTACTGTTATTTGGATAACTATAAGAAGAAATTAAAGCATTCTTTATTGGGTTTTATTGGGCCTGGAGAATTTCTATTCTTTTCATGGGACTGGGATATCACAAGGAATTGACGGTTCGCTAAGAGTTCAAATCCTGCTAGGCCTGAGAGGTGGATGAGCTCATGTCAGCTGGAATCTCGGAGACGTCGAAACGCCGACGCCACGCTGCCGTCCAATGCAGCCTGACGTGAAGAGAAGAGGGCTAAGAGAGAGAAAGCAGTGGAAGAACCACTCATGTTTGAGGTGTAAAAAAAAAACAAATCGATTGTGGATCATTAAGGATGCACTGATGAAGGAACCAATGTTTTCCTTCAGATGCAGGCCAGCCCGGGCTTTTTTTCCACTGTGAGTAACTGTTAAGAGGGAGAGTCTGATGAAAAACTGGATTATCGTACAGCTGCAGTGAGAAAGTCTGACCCAAAGCTGGGAATGCCAAGAAAGAAAACTGAGACTAAATCGGCCTTTATTGGCATGCCTCTACCTAGGCCAGCCTTTTTCTTGAGAGCCAGTTTGGTGTCATGGTTAGGAGTGCAGACTTCTAATCTGGTGAGCCGGGTTCGATTCCCCGCTCCCCCACATGCAGCCAGCTGGGTGACCTTGGGCTCGCCACGGCACTGATAAAACTGTTCTGACCGAGCAGTGATGTCAGGGCTCTCTCAGCCTCACCCACCCCACAGGGTGTCTGTTGTGGGGAGAGGAAAGGGAAGGTGATTGTAAGCCGCTTTGAGACTCCTTCGGGTAGAGAAAGCGGCATATAAGAGCCAACTCCTCTTCTTCTTCTTCAGTAATCTCAGGGCTCTCTCAGCCTCCCCTCCCTCTCAGGGTGTCTGTTGTGGGGAGAGGAAAGGGAAGGTGATTGGAAGCCGCTTTGAGACTCCTTCGGGTAGAGAAAAGCGGCATCTAAGAACCTTCTTCTTCTTCTTCTTCAGTAATCTCAGGGCTCTCTCAGCCTCTCCTCCCTCACAGGGTGTCTGTTGTGGGGAGAGGAAGGGAAGGCGAATGGAAGCCGCTTTGAGACTCCTTCGGGTAGAGAAAAGCGGCATCTAAGAACCAACTCTTCTTCTTCTTCAGTAATCTCAGGGCTCTCTCAGCCTCCCCTCCCTCACAGGGAGTCTGTTGTGGGGAGAGGAAAGGGAAGGTGATTGGAAGTCGCTTTGAGACTCCTTTGGGTAGAGAAAAGCGGCATATAAGAATCAACTCTTCTTCTTCAGTAATATCAGGGCTCTCTCAGCCTCACAGGGTGTCTGTTATGGGGAGAGGAAAGGGAAGGCGACTGTAAGCGGCATATAAGGACCAACTCTTCTTCTTCTTCTTCAACGTGAAACCCTTGAGATGTTCTTCAGGCTTTGAGAAACCCCAGAAGTGATGTGATTGTGCAGAATATGGTTGGGAAGCAGAGCTGTGGACATGCCCACCTGGGGCCCCTCTCATTCCCACCCCCTCCAGGACATCATTGACCATTTTTTGCATGGGGGCAGATCAACATGACCATCTATGGTCATTGTTGTTGTTGTTGTTAGGTGCGAAGTTGTGTCCAACCCATCGCGACCCCATGGACAATGATCCTCCAGGCCTTCCTGTCCTCTACCATTCCCCGGAGCCCATTTAAGTTTGCACCGACTGCTTCAGTGACTCCATCCAGCCACCTCATTCTCTGTTGTCCCCTTCTTTTGCCCTCAATCGCTCCCAGCATTAGGCTCTTCTCCAGGGAGTCCTTCCTTCTCATGAGGTGGCCAAAGTATTTGAGTTTCATCTTCAGGATCTGGCCTTCTAAGGAGCATCTGGGCTGATCTCTAGGACTGACCGGTTAAATGTTTAACAAATTTGAAATATGTATATAAAAATTAAATAACTCCCACCCACTCGGAAAAGCCTGCCAGGGCCATCAAGAAACCCCCGGGTTTCTTGAAACCCTGGTTGAGAAAGCCAGGGCTAGATCTATGATGTGGCCTTCTTTGCAACTCTCTGTGCCGTTCTCATCTCTCTATCTCAAAAAAAAAGCTGGGGAAACTGCAGGAGAGCACAACCAAGATGCTTAAGGGATTGCAGCCTCCCCACCCCCTGTCAAGAAAGGAGGGAGAGTCTGCAACTTTTCGATTTGGAATGAAGAGAGTTAAAGGGGGACATGGGAGAGGTTTATGAAAGAATGCATGGGGTGGAGAAAGCGAACGCAGAGAACATTCCCTCTCCCAAAACACCAGTTGACCGTTTCCGCACTGTGCCATGCGGAACACAAATCCAGGAGACGAGGTACACCGGGCCAAATACTCCCCTGTGGGGGAGCAGGAAGAGGTAGGGCGACCTGCCGTAGCTCAAACTCCAGCCTGCAGCCCAGCGGAAGCCTCCAGTGCGGAAATGAGACCTGGAAGGCACTCAATGAAGTGGAGAAGTTCAGGATGCACAAGACAAAATGTTTTTCTTACAGCAGCCGGCAAATGGCGGGCGTCTGAAGGGAGTGGGCATCCAAAAATGGTTTTACATCCCGCCACGTTAAGAGGTAGTCGGACTACAATCCCCAAGCCAGGAGACAACGTGAGGGGAAGGCCTGGGCCTCTATTCCTTGTTGTTTATGCCTGTCTGAATTTACCCGAAGGTTTCAAACGATCCGGAAAAGTGGCCTTCGGTGTCTTATGTAGCTGTGTTCTTCCCCATGGCTAGCGGAATCCACTGTGCGGAGAAAGCCAAGCTGTGCATAATTCATCATGCGTGGTTGATCTCCCTCACAAAATTTCAATTGGTTTGGCAAATATGAGGGGATGATTTCTATTTGTTTATTCTCCCAAGCAGATTGCACACGCCCCGTTCAGGAGGCTTTGGGTACCATGGAACAAATCCCCCTTCCCCCTCTGTATTTTGTGCCACAAACCACACTGCAACCCTAAGATCACATTCACACACACTCATAGAATCCTAGAGTTGGAAGGGGCCATACAGGCCATCTAGTCCAACCCCCTGCTCAACGCAGGATCAGCCCTAAGCATCCTAAAGCATCCAAGAAAAGTGTGTATCCAACCTTTGCTTGAAGACTGCCAGTGAGGGGGAGCTCACCACCTCCTTAGGCAGCCTATTCCACTGCTGAACTACTCGGACTGTGAAATATTTTTCATATCTAGCTTATAGCGTTGTACTTGAAGTTTAAACCCATTACTGCGTGTCCTTTCCTCTGCAGCCAGCAGAAACAGCATCCTGCCCTCCTCCAAGTGACAACCTTTCAAATACTTAAAGAGGGCTATCATGTCCCCTCTCAACCTCCTTTTCTCCAGGCTGAACATTCCCAAGTCCCTCAACCTATCTTCATAGGGCTTGGTCCCATGGCCCCAGATAATCTTCGTCGCTCTCCTCTGTACCCTTTCCCTAGAAGTGTCTCTCCCATCCGGTATGAATTTCTGTAGCCCAAATGTAGACTTCTACTATTCCCCTTATTGAATTGCATATTGTTCTCTGTTGTTCAGACCTTGTTGATGTTATTCTCTATCATCTGAAGTGTTAGCTACTCCTCCCATTTTGGTGTCATCTGCAAATTTAATGAGGCGTCCCTCAAACGGTCGCCAATGGCCATCAAAAAGCCACATTTAAATTGGCTTTCACTGGAGGGTTTCAGCCTGCCAAAATCATGACCTTCAAGACCAAAAGGTCAAACTTGGTAATGTTCAGCTCAGCCATAGCCTTGTTGTTGTTGTTAGGTGCGAAGTCGTGTCCGACCCATCGCGACCCCATGGACCATGATCCTTCAGGCCTTCCTGTCTTCTACCATTCCCCGGAGTCCATTTAAGTTTGCACCGACTGCTTCAGTGACTCCATCCAGCCACCTCATTCTCTGTCGTCCCCTTCTTCTTTTGCCCTCGATCGCTCCCAGCATTAGGCTCTTCTCCAGGGAGTCCTTCCTTCTCATGAGGTGGCCAAAGTATTTGAGTTTCATCTTCAGGATCTGGCCTTCTAAGGAGCAGTCAGGGCTGATCTCCTCTAGGACTGACCGGTTTGTTCGCCTTGCAGTCCAAGGGACTCGCAAGAGTCTTCTCCAGCACCAGAGTTCAAAAGCCTCAATTCTTTGACGCTCGGCCTTCCTTATGGTCCAACTTTCACAGCCATACATTGCAACTGGGAAGAGTGATAATTATTTTTCATGCACTCAGTGTGGAAGGATGACGGACCCTGTTGTTTCTCTTTTAGGAGAAGACGGGACTCAGGCCCACGGTGAAACCTCCAGCCAGGAGAGCCACGCACAGACCCGGTGCGAATCATGCAAGTCCACGTTCCTCAAGATCGTCTGGGGATTCCTGATCATCTTGTCGGTCTCCTCCTCGTGGGTCGGGACCACGCAGATCGTCAAAATCACGTACAAGAACTTTGATTACCCGTTTTTCATGACTTGGTTTTCCACAAACTGGAACATTATGTTTTTCCCTGTTTATTATTCTGGGCACCTGGCAACCGCACAGGAAAAGCAGTCTCCAATCCAAAAAATCAGGTGAGTCTCCGGTCCCGGGGGTGTCTTTGCTGATATGCGGAAGGGGCAAAGAAGTCGCAAAGAGGAAACAGAGTCAGAAGTCGCAATCGGTGACTTTAAATTGGTTTTCACTTTTAAGGTTTTGCATGGCCTGGGTCCTATCTATCTGCAGGACTGCTTATCTGTTTATGCTCCCCTCAGGGCTCTCCGCTCTGTGGGTATGAATTTACTGGTTATCCCCGAACCCCGGGATATACACCTGGCCTCAACCTGGGCCAGGGCTTTTTCAGCTCTGGCCCCAACCTGTTGGAATGAGCTCCCTGAATTGCTAAGGGCCTTGTTGGAGTTGTCAGCTTTCCGCAGGGCCTGCAAGTTGGAGCTCTTCCACCAGGCATATGGTTGAGGCCAGAGCAGTGCCCGGTGTTACCATCTGAGGATCTCTACGTTGAGGTCAGCTAAGCTCCTTGCTCCCAGGGAGAAAGAGAGTTCTTGACCCATGCTGAACGGGGGAGAGGCTTGGCGTTTTAGCGTTTCGCCATCTTGTTGTGTTATTTTTTGACATGGTCTATCGTATTAATGGGGTATTTTCGGGGATCTTATTGTATTTTATTGATCTTGTAAACCGCCGCGAGACATTTGAGAGAGGCGGTATATAAATATAAATATAAATATAAATATAAATATAAATATAAATATAAATATAAATATAAATATAAATATAAATATAAATATAAATATAAATATAAATATAAATATAAATATAAATATAAATAAATCATAACCAGTTTGGGATGTAGCAATGTGGAGATATGTTTCTGGAAATTCGCTCTGACTCATTTTGGGAAGTAGCAGAATATAAATTGAAACATAATAATAATAATAATAATAATAATAATAATAATAATAATAATAATAATAATAATAGTAATAATAATAATAATAATAATAATAGTAATAGTAATAATAATAATAGTAATAATAATAGTAATAATAATAGTAATAATAATAGTAATAATAGTAATAGTAATAGTAATAATAATAATATCATTATGATAATAATAATAATATAAAAGGTTGACTCTGTTTGCCAAGCTTGTGCTACTAGCCAAAAACACAAATTATAGGGATTCTTCCCAAGGCAATCCATGGGTGGACACCAAGTAGCTCTGCAGAGGTCCATGGGCTACATTAGTTAGGCATGAGGCACAGGGAAATTGCCTCCCAAAATAGCCTTCAGGAGGGATTTCACAACCTGGTGATATCGACTTGAACAGGAAGGGGCGTGGCTATAAGGCAGTGGCTCCTCTTGGCACGCAGAAGGTCCCCGGTTCAATCACAGAATTCTCTGTAGTCCCTGCAGACGTCTAACTGGTAGGGTTGTTGAACCAAGACTGAGTCCAGTCGGGCACCCTTAAGACCCATAAAAGATATAAGCTTTCGTGGGCAAGCATGCTTCTTCAGATCTAATGAACCGGAGCTTCCTCAACCGTGCCTATAGGTAGAGAGCAGGCCTGGATGGGCAGCCGGGGCGGCTGCAGCCCCTTAGTATAGCAATCTGGAGACAGACAAGGAATGAGGATTAGCAGGAGAGAGAAGGTCCTGATCTCACTCTCCTCTCAAATAGTCTTCTTTCTGCCTCCTTCAGGGTCTTCTTCTCTTCTTTAGAGAGCCAGTTTGGTGTAGTGGTTAGGAGTGCAGACTTCTAATCTGGCATGCCGGGTTCGATTCTGCGCTCCCCCACATGCAGCCAGCTGGGTGACCTTGGGCTCGCCACGGCACTGATAAAACTGCTCTGACCGAGCAGTGACATCAGGGCTCTCTCAGCCTCACCCACCCCCCAGGGTGTCTGTTGTGGGGAGAGGAATGGGAAGGCGACTGTAACCTGCTTTGAGCCTCCTTCGGGTAGAGAAAAGCGGCATATAAGAACCAACTCTTCTTCTTCTTCTTCTTCTTCTTCTTCTTCTTCTTCTTCTTCTTCTTCTTCTTCTTCTTCTTCTTCTTCTTTGTAAGCCTGACATCATCCGCTCCAATAACCCAAGGCCAACATATTCAACGCTTGGTGCAAACAAGCTGAGAGATGCTGGGTTGAGAAATTCTTGGAGGTGGGAATTTGGGAAGGGTTCCTGTTTCCCCACCCTCTGAAGTTTCCACTTCCTGTGGAGGAAACAGGGTGCCTTTGGCTATAAGGGGTTAATACAGCCAAAGTTGCCTTTCATAGAAGCACAATATCCAGTGCAGCAAAATGAGCCTCCTGAGAAGTATATTTCAAAGTGGAAACTTTAAATTTATTCAAGCACCTTCACTTCCTGTTAAGGCTGCAGTCGAAAGGACACACACACACAGAGAGAAGCCTAATCATTGTGGGTGGGCAGGTTGTTGTGAATTTCCAGCATTCTGCAGGGGTTGGACTAGATGACCCTGGAGGTCCCTTCCAACTCTAGGATGCTAAAAAAGTCTCATCCCAATCGCAGGTGGCCAGCTCAGTCCGGAATTTGGGTATGGAAGTCAGAGGGCATTGCTTCTCCGGGAGAGACCTGCGGAGATATGTGTCCCCATGGAAGGCCATGTGAAGAGAGGGAGAGGACAAAGAAAGCGAGAGAAAGGGCAGATCCTAGGTTAAGACAAAGAGTGAGGCATCCCATTCAAGCAGATAACACCCATACACCCTTAAATGATGTAGCCCTTCCCCCATGCCCAGGCATGCTGAGCCACTCACTCCAAGAGCCCAGTTGCAGTGGCAGGAGAACTCCAGGCTCTACCTGGGGGTTGGCGACTCTAAGACCAAATGTGACTCAAGCTTTGATGAACCTTCAGTGTCCATCACTTTAGCGCTTTAGTCCCATGTGCTGAAAATTTACTTCTGATGTTCCAGGATCTGGCAGACTCTGAGCAGACAATGGCCAGGGTTCCTTCATGCCCTCCTTTTCACCCCCACGCCTGCAGGACTCTCCACCTGTCCAATGCATTCTTCTCCTGCTCACAGGCCCTCCCGCCTTCCATGCTCAGTTGCCTACACTACCTGCTATGACCACCAGAAATGCCCCCTCACTGTCGACAGCTCATATGCCTTTCCTCACTGACTCCGGGCAATTAGCAGGAGGGGTACAGACAGGCTGCAGGAGAGATTGATGAGTGGGGGTCTGTGGCACTGGGCTCCCCTGGCAGCTGCCCCACCTCAGTGTTTACTGATGCCAACCCTGGGCTTCCTTGAGAGGTCATCCAAATAGTCAAGTATTTAAAAGGCTGCCATGTAGAGGAGTGGTCCCCAACCTTTCTGAGGCTGGGGACCGGCAGGGCATCAGGCCGCGCCCGCGCATTGAGCCGCGCCCTGATTCCCTCTCCCCGCCCTCCCGCAGTAAGAAGCTTCCCGGGCCGCAAGTTTGTGGCCTGGGAAGTTTTTTACTGCGGGGGGGGGGGGCGGGGAGAGGGAGCTGCAGCCCGGCGCCATGGCCTTCGCAGCCCGGCACCAGGCCGCGGCCCGCAGGTTGGGGACCACTGATGTAGAGGATGGAGCAGAGTTGTTCTCTCTTACCCCGGAGGGATGGACCAGAACCAATGGGATGAAATTAATTCAAATGAAATTCCATCTAAACATCCGGAAGACGTTCCTGACAGTTAGAGCGGTTCCTCAGTGGAACAGGCTTCCTCGGGAGGTGGTGGGTTCTCCATCTTTGGAGATTTTTAAGCAGAGGCTGGAGAGCCATCTGACGGAGAGGCTGATTCTGGGAAGGTTCAAGGGGTTGGCAGGTGACAGTGGAGGAGCGAGAGGGTTGTGAGTGTCCTGCAGAGTGCAGCGGGTTGGACTAGATGACCCAGGAGGTCCCTTCCAACTCTGTGATTCTATGAAATACTAACCATGGTTGACCTCTGCTTAGTTCCTATCTTACAAGAGTGGACTAGGACCATCCAAGTAATGTAGACTGTCAGGCTCTCTTGATCTCCAGCAAGCCAGCTTGGTGTAGTGGTTAAGAGCAGGGGCCTCTAGCAGGCCTGTAGGCAGACATTTCTGGTTTGTTAAGGGGACAGCAGAGGCACCACTCTCCACTGAAGAGGTTGGAAAAGGGAAGGTTGTACAAGGCAGGGAGGGGAGGCTGGCTGGCTGGCTGGCTGCAGGAGAGGTGACCCGTGGAAGCTGGGCGGGAGGTTTCTAAAGCAGCAGAGCTAGAGCACTGGACAAAGGAGAGCCAATCTACAGCAGAGAGGAAGGCCCCTCCCCCATGTGGAAAGGGGCGTGTCTCGGCTCCTCCGGCAGCAAGAGGAAAGCTCATTGGTGGGGCATCACTTGGGGTGGGGCATCGACCCTGTCAGCTCCCCTGTGGCTAAGGACCTGGCCTCTAATCAGGAGAATCAGGTTCAGTTCCTCACTCCTCCTCACATGCAACAAGCTGGTTGACCTGGGGCCAGTCCCAGTTCTCTCAGAGCTCTCTCAGCACCTTCTGCCTTGCAAGGTGTCTGTTGTGGGACACGGAGGGAAGGCGACTGTAAGATCCCCTTCAGTTAGCAAAAAGCAGGGTACAAAAAAACTTCATTTTCTTCTTCTTCTCTCCCCCTCCTTCCCTCTGACTCCTATTAAAACATTTCAAAAAATTTTGGTAAGGTGAAGAACTGCCTTAAATTAATAAACCAGCATTTGCCAATTTAGAAAGTGCAAAGAAGTAGTAGTAGAAGAAGATATTTTAACTTTTTTTACCCTGCTTTTCTCTACCTGAAGGAGTCTCAAAGCGGCTTCCAGTCACCTTCCCTTTCCTCTCCCCACAACAGACACCCTGTGAGGGAGGGGAGGCTGAGAAAGCCCTGATATTACTGAAGAAAAAGAAAAGTTGGTTCTTATATGCCGCTTTTCTCTACCCGAAGGAGTCTCAAAGCGGCTTCCAATTGCCTTCCCTTCCTCTCCCCACAACAGACACCCTGTGAGGGAGGTGGGGCCGAGAGAGCCATAACAGGATTGCTTTGTGAGAACAACTCTTAACAGGACTGTGACTCACCCAAGGTCACCCTGCTGGCTTCATGTGGAGGAGCGGGGAATCAAACCCGGCTCGCCAGATTAAAAGCCGCCGCTCTTAGCCACAACACCACACAATTTCTAACAGAACTGCTCTGCAAGAAAAGCCCTAAGAGAACTGCACAGCCCACTCGAAGCAAGAGAAGGGCTGATAGAACGTACTTGTGCGATGCCAACTGCAAAGCCAGAATAACGCGGGATCCCCGTACCGGGCCAGGGGTTGATGGGAATTTCCTGTTTTCATAACGCCTTTGCGCTCCTTGCTCTGACTTCGGGACCGCTTTCCTCCCCTTAGGGAGTGCAGTCGGATCTTCGGCGAAGACGGTCTGACGCTGAAACTCTTTCTCAAACGGACAGCTCCCTTTTCTATTCTCTGGACTTTGACCAACTACCTGTACCTGCTCGCTCTGAAGCGGCTGACGGCCACGGACGTCTCGGCCCTCTTCTGCTGCAACAAGGCCTTCGTCTTCCTGTTGTCCTGGATCGTGCTGAAGGACAGGTTCATGGGTGTAAGGGTAATGACCGGAGCACTTCTTTCTCACGGCCCCTCCCCCCCCACCCCCTGGTCACGTGCAACCCGGACGCTGAGGAGCGTGTCCCACATTGTGACGCAAAACCGAACGCATGACTCCATGCTCGTGGCATTGAAACCAAAACGTCGAAATGTGAGACGGCCCGTTGAATGGGGCTGGCCGGCATTCAAAATTGCTGGAGCCCGAGGATCGCTCTGGTGTAGTGGAGGACTCTCAGGCTCAAGCCCTCGTTCCGGGTGTTTCCCCTGGTGGCCATATAAATGCAGTCACGTTAAGTTTGGTCCTCAGCTGTGGGACCCGTTGGAGGACTTTGGGTTGTGTTGCCAATCTGTTGCTTGTCAGCCTCCAGGTTGGGGCCTGGGGGTCTCCGAATTATAACTGATCTCTAGACTGCAGAGGTGAATTTACCTGGAGGCAACAACTGCTTTGGAGGGTGCACATTAAGGTAGCTTTATCAGTCTGTCAGTCAGTCAATCAATCAAATGTATATTGCATGCGGCTATAGGTCATTATACAACTACCACACACACACACACACAAACACACACACAGTCTCTCCATATCAGCCTAGTTTTTACCCTTGAGAAACTCCAGAAACATCCTTCAGGCTTTGAGAAACCCCAGAAGTGGCACAATCAGTGCAGAATATGGTTGGGAAGCCGAGCTGTGGACACGCCCACCTGGGGCCCCTCCCCTTCCCACCCCCTCCAGGCCCATGACCGGCCATTTTGGGAAGAGGGCAGATTGACATGACCAGTATAGTGGCTTGACTAGGCTAGGAGACATTAATTCGAGTCTCCACTCTGCCTTTAAACTGGCTGAGTGACTTTGGATCAGTTTTTCTCTCTCAACCTGGCCTACCTCACAAGGTTGTGGTGAGGAAAAAAAGGGGGCGGGAAATATTCCTAGATGCCTCCCTGAGCAACTCGCAGGGGAAGGATTGGTTACAAATACATTTGATAGGGGATAGTGTGGGGAGGAATTCCATAGTGTGAGGTGACACGATGGAATAGGCCCTGGCCAGAACCGCCATTTACCTCACCCTGGAAGGATCAGGGCTGCTCAAGCAGCTCTTAGGGGAGTAGGGACTCCAAACCAGATCCCAAGCAATGCAAGGTTTAAAAGCTACAAACCAGGCCCTTTGAATTGAGCCTGGAAATGAATCGATGGCTCCTGTGGCTTTTTGAATACTGGCAGGATGAAAACCTGACAGGTGCGGAGGATTTGCAAATCTAGTTGGCATCTTCTGACATAAATGTGGAATGCATGAATTGTTGTGGGCTTTTTATTAACTACTTTACCCTGCGTCTGGCTGGAGTTCATTAGCAAGTCCATTAATGAAGTGTTTACCCTATACAGTGGTGAGGTTCATTAGAAAGTCCATTTGCCAAACCTTTGCCTGTCTTGATGAACCATTGTGAGGTGTTTTTAGAGTTCCATGATTTTTTATGCTGCTGTCTTTTTATGCTGCTGTCTTCATTGACTTTCCCACTCACTTCTTGACTAATGGACTCTCTAATGAACTCCAGCCAGACACAGGAAAAAACACTTCCTGGTGGACTTTCTAATGAACTCCACACAGTGAGAGGAAAAATGCTTCCTAAGGCAGGATTGTGACATGTTACGCACCCCTTCTAGAAGTAAATAAAGTGCTCAGCAACTGTTCACACACCCTACAACTGTTCACATACTCCCCATTTTGCTGCATTCTGTCTCTGAAGACGCCAGCTGAAGTTCCTGGTTAAATGTCAGGGCCTCAAAGGACCAGACCATGGGCCACCCAATCCTGAATGTCTTACACCTCTTAATAAGGTGTTGGTTCTTTTTTACAGCTTTGGCAAAATGTCAGGGATGAAAACAAGCAGACCACTTTGTCCACGCAGCCCGTAAAACCAGTTGACTCTGGCCGTGAAAGCCCTTGACCGTTCATTGACGCTTATCTATCTTTGCTTGTGGGTCGCAGATCGTTGCCGCCATCATGGCCATCACCGGGATCGTAATGATGGCGTACGTCGACGGCTATCCGGGCGAGTCCATCCTCGGCGTGGCCTACGCTGTGGGATCCGCCTCAACCTCCGCACTGTATAAGGTAGGTCGGCCCGTCGGCTTCCCCTTGGCGTCCTTTCTGACAAATGCGGCTTCGACCCTCAGCCCTCCCTCTCCCTCGGGTCCTTGGACTGGCCTTCCGACCGAGGCAGGTGCGCCGGGAGGGAAGTGGGGCTCAGGTAATGATGTTGCGGCCCCCGAGGATTTGGTTCGGCCTCGCTTAATCGAGCCTTAATGAAAACTCTATTAGTCCGCGGCTGCCGGACGAACGCCTCCGAGTCCCTCGTTTTCCGCCGTGGTGTGGTGTCCTCGCTGATGTTTTTGCGAGAGGTTGGCTACGCACGGGCGGAAACAGTTGTTCAAAATTGATGAGGACTCACCCGCTGGTGAGGGGGAAAGAGCAGGGAATCAGGCCCTAGGGGCCACCTTCCAAAGCAGAGTGCAATGCCGCAGAGGCCATGTTCCAAAGCAGGTTATAATGCCATACAGTTCACTTTCCAAAGCAGGTCCACCTTCCAAAGCAGAGCGGAATGCCGTAGAGTCCACTTTCCAAAGCAGGATATAATGTTGTAGAGTCCACCTTTCAAAGCAGGATATAATGTTGTAGAGTCTACCTTCCAAAGCAGGGTATAATGCTGCAGAGTCTACCTTCCAATGCTGATAGTAATGTCATACAGTCTACTTCCCAAAGCAGGGTATAATGCCATACAGTCCTCCTTCCAAAGCAGGGTATAATGCCATACAGTCCACCTTCCAAAGCAGGGTATAATGCCTTCCAAAACAGGGTATAATGCCATACAGTCCACCTTCCAAAGCAGGGTATAATGCCATACAGTCCACCTTCCAAAGCAGAATATAATGCCGTAGAGCCAAGTCCCAAAGCAGGGTATCATTTAAAGAGATTTGTAGCTTCCAACTCTAGGCTGGCCACCCTCCCTACCTCACAGGGTTGTTGTGAGGACAAAAGGGACCAGGGTAAATGACGCCAGCCAATTTGGCTTCCTTTCAGGGAGAAAGGTGGGGTATCTGTAAACAGCCCGTGGCGCCACGGGCGCCACGGACTGTATAAAGGAGTAAGGGGTAGTGGGGAGGAGTTAGGGCGGGACCGGTCCGGGATAAAAACTCGGGGGGGGCCAATCAGGAGCCGCGAAGCGGCTCCTGATTGGCCCCTCCGAGTGTCAATCCGCCCCAAGCAGACAATGGGGAGCCGCGCAAAGCGCGGCTCCCCATTGCCTGCTTCACTCGCTCGGAAAATGGCGGCCCGCCTGGTGAGAGCCTCGGCTGGGGGGTGGGCCGGGAAGCCTTCTCTCGGCCGGCGGAGCGGCCTCGCAGCGTTGTGGACGCTGCGAGCCCGCTCCGCCGGCCGAGAGAAGGCTCCAGAGAGCCTCGGGGGGGGGGGGGGGGTGGATGGGTGGGGGGGGGAAGGGAAGCCTTCTGCCGCCGGCCGCAGCGGGCTCACAGCGTCTACGACGCTGTGAGCCCGCTGCGGCCGGCGGCAGAAGGCTCCAGAGAGCCTCGGGGGGGGGATAGGTGGGGGGGGGGAAGGGAAGCCTTCTGCCGCCCCAAGGAAGCCCCCGCCGCAAACACAACACAAGACTCCAGCCGCCGAGAAGCTGCAGAGAAAAAAGAAACACCCCCGGAGGAGCCTTTCGCCGCTAGCGCGACGAGAGGCAGCAGAAAAAAAAACCCCTGTAGGAGCTCCAAGCCGGCGCGCCGACGAGAGGCAGCAGAAAAAAAACCCCTGTAGGAGCCTTTCGCAGATCCAAGCAGCAGAAAAAAAAACCCTGAAGGAGCCTTTCCCAGCTCCAAGCAGCAGGAAAAAAAACCCCTGTAGGAGCTCCAAGCCGACGCGCCGACGAGAGGCAGCAGAAAAAAATTAACTCTGTAGGAGCCTTTCGCAGATCCAAGCAGCAGAAAAAAAAACCCCTGTAGGAGCCTTTCCCAGCTCCACGCAGCAGAAAAAAAAAACCCTGTAGGAGCCTTTCCCAGCTCCACGCAGCAGAAAAGAAAAACCCTGTAGGAGCCTTTCCCAGCTCCACGCAGCAGAAAAGAAAAACCCTGTAGGAGCCTTTCCCAGCTCCAAGCAGCAGAAAAAAAAAACCCTGTAGGAGCCTTTCGCAGATCCAAGCAGCAGAAAAAAAACCCTGCAGGAGCCTTTCCCAGCTCCAAGCAGCAGGAAAAAAAAACCCTGTAGGAGCCTTTCACAGCTCCACGCAGCAGAAAAAAAAAGCACCTCCTGGTGTCCCCTGGGTCCTAGCGCCCATTGCATTCCTGGTTGCAATGGGCTTTCTTGCTAGTACATGAATAAGCCAACTAAATGAATCAATCTAGGGAACTGGGCTCTCGTTATCTTATTCTCTAAAACTGGGCTGTTACTATTGGGTTTTTTTCCTTCCCCTAAATTTCTTTCTCTTTCCCCCTTTGTGCCCCCCGTTTCTCTCCTCTCTCTTCCCCCGCCCCTCAGGTGCTGTTCAAGATGTTCCTGGGAAGCGCCAACTTCGGGGAAGCTGCCCACTTCGTTTCCACCCTCGGCTTCTTCAATTTGGTCTTCCTCTCCTTCACCCCCATCATCCTGTACTTCACAAAAGTGGAGTATTGGTCCCCCTTTTCGGCCGTGCCCTGGGGCTACCTGTGCGGAATAGCAGGCCTCTGGCTAGGTAGGTATATGCGGGGGGGGGGGGGGAGGTGGAGTCTCTGTGCTCCTTCTCCGTGTGATCCTTGAGCATGTTTTCCCCAAATCGGGGGGTCAGCCTGTGGCTCTCCCGACGTGCATGGACTACAATTCCCACGAGCCCCTGCCATGTGGCAGGGGCTCGTGGGAATTGTAGTCCATGCACATCGGGAGAGCCACCGTATGAAACGGCCACGAAATCTTACCAGCCCATCTTTTCTATAAACCGTTCCGGGTTGGATCTCAAACAGGGTGAGCTGGGGGGTACCGGCCTCCGTGTAGGACCTGGGAATCCCCCAGAATTACGGCTCATCTCCGGGTTAACGAACTAAGTCATCCTAGAGAAAAGGGATTCTTTCCAGGGGTGGACACACTGTAGCTCTGCAGAGGTCCGTGGGCTACATTTCCCGTGAGACCCTGCCCAGCAGGCTTTTGGCAGGGGCTCATGGGAACTGTAGTCCATGGGCCTCTGGAGTGCCACAAGTTGTCCATCCCATGGCATTGCCCTTCTCCTCCTCTAAGATCCCTCTCAAAAATACCAACCTGGAGATGGCCCCCCCCAGCAACCTGTCCGAACTTATTTATTTTATTTAAAAACTTTTTTTAGCCACCTTCCCACCCTGCAGCTTTCTACAAGGCAGCGTGGATAACGGCCCTTCTAACAGCTCTGCGCATCACTCTCAGCATTGCACATCTGGGAATGCATCGGTCCGTTCATCTCTAATCCTGACAGTTTCATTTCCTTTACTATGTTTCCCACCTTAGAGTGGAGCCCAAGCAAATGTTAACCTTATAAACTTAGCTTGTGATTCCTGGGAGGCCCTTGAATCTCCTGGCGCTGTGTACCCATCCACAGCCTCATTGTGTCTGAGGAATTGTCCTGTGCACGCGAAAGGGGACACCTTGATGGGGTTGCCAGGCCCAAGTTGGGGAAAAACTGGAGCCTTGGAGGGTTGAACCTGCAGACAACGGGGTTTATGGCGGAGAGGGAGTATAATGCTTCTAAGCAGCTCTTTTCTCCAAGGGAACTGATCTCTACTGCCTGGAGAGGAGCTGGCATTCCGGGGGATTCCCCAGGACTCCCCTGGAGGTTGGCATCCCTAGTTCTCCTCCACGATCCAACCTTATCCTGGCAGCTAAATTGAAGCCATTTCAGAAAAAAAACAAACGCAAAAGAGGCTGTTCTGATGGGTTCGGCCACAAAATGGCTGCCGCAGGAGGTGGGGAGAGCCGCAAAATGGCCGCCGCGGAATTGCTTTCCTTTGCATAGCCAAGATCCCCATGCTGTGGAGGCAGCTTCTGCCCAAGCAAGGTTTTTCAAACTCTGAACCGGGAGTCTCTCAAGCTTTGCCAGAGATAAGCCCTGGCTCGACCCACCCTCTTAAGAGCCTCTTGTGGCGCAGAGTGGTAAGGCAGCCGACATGCAGTCTGAAGCTCTGACCATGAGGCTGGGAGTTCGATCCCATCAGCCGGCTCAAGGTTGACTCAGCCTTCCATCCTTCCGAGGTCGGTCAAATGAGGACCTAGCTTGCTGCTGGGGGGTAAATGGTAATGACTGGCAAACCACCCCGTATTGAGTCTGCCATGAAAACGCTAGAGGGCGTCACCCCAAGAGTCAGACATGACTCGGTACATGCACAGGGGATACCTTTACCTTTACTTACTGTGACTTATTGATAATTTTGTATGGCTTTTTAAAGATACTGTAAATTGTATATTTTAATGAGAATACTTTTAGGACTGATATATTTCCGTCCTGTATGGTGAGATTATGATGCTCGCTGCCCTGAGCCGTTAAAACTCCAGAAGGCAGTATATAAATGCCAATAATTATAATAAACCACTTCTTCAGGGGAAAAACGCCTGGCTCTTTTACGTTGCAGCTTTCAACATTTTGGTGAATGTCGGCGTCGTGCTGACATACCCCATCTTAATATCGATCGGGACGGTGCTCAGCGTGCCCGGAAATGCAGGTAGACCTCATGTATGTCTGTGATGGTTACAAAAGGTTTAGCAGATAGACTCATAGAATCCCAGAGTGGGAAGGGGCCATGCAGGCCATCTAGTCCCACCACCTGCTCAGTGCAGGATCAGCCTCCAGCATCCAGGAGAAGGATCTGTCCAGCCGCTGCTTGAAGACGGCCAGTGAGGGGGAGCTCCCCACCGCCTTAGGCAGCCCCTTCCACTGCTGAACTAGACTCCTAGAATCCTAGAGTGGGAAGGGGCCATCCAGGCCATCTAGTCCCACCCCTGCTCAATGCAGGATCAGCCTCCAGCATCCAGGAGAAGGATCTGTCCAGCCGCTGCTTGAAGACGGCCAGTGAGGGGGAGCTCCCCACCTCCTGAGGCAGCCCCTTCCACTGCTGAACTAGACTCCTAGAATCCTAGAGTGGGAAGGGGCCATGCAGGCCATCTAGTCCCACCCCTGCTCAGTGCAGGATCAGCCTCCAGCATCCAGGAGAAGGATCTGTCCAGCCGCTGCTTGAAGACGGCCAGTGAGGGGGAGCTCCCCACCTCGTGAGGCAGCCCCTTCCACTGCTGAACTAGACTCCTAGAATCCTAGAGTGGGAAGGGGCCATGCAGGCCATCTAGTCCCACCCCTGCTCAGTGCAGGATCAGCCTCCAGCATCCAGGAGAAGGATCTGTCCAGCCGCTGCTTGAAGACAGCCAGTGAGGGGGAGCTCCCCACCTCCTGAGGCAGCCCCTTCCACTGCTGAACTAGACTCCTAGAATCCTAGAGTGGGAAGGGGCCATGCAGGCCATCTAGTCCCACCCCTGCTCAGTGCAGGATCAGCCTCCAGCATCCAGGAGAAGGATCTGCCCAGCTGCTGCTTGAAGACGGCCAGTGAGGGGGAGCTCCCCACCTCCTTAGGCAGCCCCTTCCACTGCTGAACTAGACTCCCAGAATCCTAGAGTGTGAAGGGGCCATCCAGGCCATCTAGTCCCACCCCCTGCTCAGTGCAGGATCAGCCTCAAGCATCCAGGAGAAGGATCTGTCCAGCCGCTGCTTGAAGACCACCAGTGAGGGGGAGCTCCCCACCTCCTTAGGCAGCCCCTTCCACTGCTGAACTAGACTCCTAGAATCCTAGAGTGGGAAGTGGCCATGCAGGCCATCTAGTCCCACCCCCTGCTCAGTGCAAGATCTGCCTCCAGCATCCAGGAGAAGGAACTGTCCAGCCGATGCTTGAAGATGGCCAGTGAGGGGGAGCTCCCCACCTCCTTAGGCAGCCCCTTCTACTGCTGAACTAGACTCCCAGAATCCTAGAGTGGGAAGGGGCCATGCAGGCCATCTAGTCCCACCCCCTGCTCAGTGCAGGATCAGCCTCAGGCATCCAGGAGAAGGATCTGTCCAGCTGCTGCTTGAAGACAGCCAGTGGGTGTGCAGGTAGTTGTGAATGTCCTGCATTCTGCAGGGGATTGGACTGGATGACCCTAGAGGTCCCTTCCAACTCTAGGATTCTATGGTTCTAGTGAGTTTCTCAAGTGCTGCCATATTCTTTATTTTTGCACACCACCACCAGCTTGGTACAGTGGTTAAGAGTGGTGGCTCATAATCTGGCATGCCTGGTTCGATTCTGTGCTCCCCCACATGCAGCCAGCTGGGTGACCTTGGGCTCATCGCGGCACTGATAAAGCTGTTCTGACTGAGCAGGCATATCAGGGCTCTCTCAGCCTCACCCACCCCACAGGGTGTCTGTTGTGGGGAGAAGAAAGAGAAGGGGATTGTAAGCTGCGTTGAGACTCCTTTTGTTGGAGAAAAGCGGCATATAAAAGCCAACTCTTCTTCTTCTAAGGAGATCCCTATAATCATTATCCCAGCATTGGCTAATAAGCATTCGTTATGACTAAGAGATTTAATCAGACTTTTTTGTTTACATTGGGAGTTTTCATGAAGTTATATAGACTGAAAGGGGCCAGTTCAGGAGTAGGCTTTATTTGTTCCCAGGTGAATTTTACGATCTCTGTAAATATTCATTTTTAAAATTCGGCTATAATTAGACAGGACTATCACATATGCATAAACGTCCCTAATTCACCCCAGCCGCCCCAACAGTCTTTATTCTCTGTTTTCATTACCCTACCTTGTCCGAAAATGTAAGCCTGCTTCTTACCAGCGTGGGGTCATGGTTAAGAGTGGCAAGCTGGGTTTGATTCCCTGCTCCTCCACAAGCAGCCAGCTGGGTGACCTTGTTCTAATCATAGTCCTGTTAGAGCTCTCCTCACAGCAGTTCTCTCAAGAGCTCTCTCAGCCCCGTCTACCTCCCAGGGGTGCTGTTGTGGGGAGAGGAAAGGTGATTATAAGGTGTGTGGAGACACCTTGGGGTAGTGAAAAGCAGGAGCCAGTTTGGTGTCGTGGTTAGGAGTGCGGACTTCTAATCTGGCATGTCGGGTTCGATTCTGCGCTCCCCCACATGCAGCCATCTGGGTGACCTTGGGCTCGCCATGGCACTGGTAAAGCTGTTCTGACCGAGCAGTGATATCAGGGCTCTCTCAGCCTCACCCACCCCACAGGGTGTTTGTTGTGGGGAGAGGAAAGGGAAGGCGACTGGAAGCCGCTTTGAGCCTCCTTCGGGTAGGGAAAAGCGGCATACAAGAACCAACTCTTCTTCCTCTTCCTCTTCCTCTTCCTCTTCCTCTTCCTCTTCCTCTTCTTCTTCCTTTCTTCACCTCGATGCAGCCGTTGATCTGCTCAAAGATGAGAAGATCTTCAGTGCCGTGCGGTTGGGAGCGACCGTCACTATCTGCCTTGGGTTCTTGCTGATGCTTCTTCCGGAGGAATGGGACGAGATCACGCTCCGATTCATCAACAGCTTGAAGGAAAAGAAAAGCGAAGACCATCCCGAGGATGTCACGGACTCCAGCATGCACTTCAGGAGTCGGAGCAGAGCCAACGGGACCGTGTCGATCCCGCTGGCGTAGAGCTGGCCGCCTCTTCGCCCCACAGGAATGTATATTCTGTGAATAAAGAAAAAATTTATCACCCGCTTGTATGCTCAAAGCGGACTGTTATTATCCTAAGCCAGAGAGGGACTGAACGACTCTGTGCAGAACCGTTTGCATTTATACGCTGATCCGAGCGCAGATGTAAATAGTGGCAATAAATTCCTTTTCTTAAGAAAAGAAACTCTGGTTTTGTGATTTTTTTTTTAAAAGTCTCTGGGAGGAGAATTTGTGTGAATAAAGGCTGCGATTCTCCACATTCACCACACGTGTTTTAGTGCGGGAGGGGTCTCCGAGCAGCTTTCCATCGTTGGAGGAACACAACGTGTCCCAAATAAAGCCGGTTTGAAAACCAGCCCCAGAAACCAAAGACTTCAGAAAGACCGGATAGGAACTTGCAACAGTAGAAACTGTGTGAAGCAGGTCCTTGTAGCAGTGGGAGCTGAATTCTGCGGTGCACATCTGCTGGTCATGGTACAGCTTGGCCTAGTGAATTCGATTATATCTTGTATTGTGCCATAATCCTCAGACAATGACAGGAGGCCCCGAAATTTCCCAGGGCTCTTTGATCCTTTGGAGATTTTTTTTTTTAATGTGGAAACACATCTACTGGTGTGGCCCCTGAAACGGATACGATGTCAGTTGTCCCACCCCAGGAAGTGCGCCAGTAAATGGCAGTAAATTGACCCCTGTTCACTGTGCCTCTGCTCCTGCCCCACTTCCACAGCTGGTCTTGCCCTTAGGAGAGTGGAGATAGCTTCAGAAGATGAGCAGCAGAGGTGCAATCCGCGGGGCTCAGCACCTGGCCCAGGCAACTGCCTCTGCACCTATTATGTGGAAACACAGTCCACTTAATGGGTGAGAATTGACTTATTTCTGGATATTTTAAAAATGTGGTTTGATTGCTCTGCTCTCTTGACGAGGGTCTCCTGCAATGCTCTGAAATGAATTTTTATTTATATTTATTAGTAATTTAATAGATTAATAGAGTGCCACTCAGGGCCCAGCTGTCATGGGGTGGTTTGCAAATATAAATATCAGTAAAAATTTACAGAAATATAAAAACACATAAAACCCCATTACTGTCAACGACGGCATAATCAAAGTCTTAACTCTCATGTGGACCCGTTGCTCTGTTGCTCCTAGTGGTTGGTTCTCCATAGAGAGATACCACTTTACATGGTAAGTGATTAAAATGTGGAATTCGTTGCTAGAGGGTGTTGTGATGGCTGCAGGCATATATAGCTGTAATAAAGGATTCATGGAGGATAACAGTGGCTATTAGCCATGTTGACTGTACATGCTCAGAGGCGCTAAACCACTGAGTCCCAGAACGAGGAGGCCACATCAAAGGAATACCCTGGCCTAGTCTGACCCAGCAGGGCTCTTCTGAGGTTCTGAGGTTGCTGGACCTCCAGTGGAACTGGACTGGATGGACTAATCCAGCAAGGCTCTCCTGGTGTCCTTAGGAAGGCCTCGGCCTCTCTGCCTTGTTGCTGGCCCTCCAGAGGAACTGGCTGGCCCCTGTGTGAGACAGGAGGCTGGACTGGATGGACCCCTGGTCTGACCCAGCAGGGCTCTCCTGATGTCCTTAGGAAGGCCTCGGCCTCTCTGCCCTGTTGCTGGCCCTCCAGAGGAACTGGCTGGCCCCTGTGTGAGACAGGAGGCTGGACTGGATGGACCCCTGGTCTGACCCAGCAGGGCTCTCCTGATGTCCTTAGGAAGGCCTCGGCCTCTCTGCCCTGTTTCTGGCCCTCCAGAGGAACTGGCTGGCCCCTGTGTGAGACAGGAGGCTGGACTGGAGGGACCCCTGGTCTGACCCAGCAGGGCTCTCCTGATGTCCTTAGGAAGGCCTCGGCCTCTCTGCCCTGTTGCTGGCCCTCCAGAGGAACTGGCTGGCCCCTGTGTGAGACAGGAGGCTGGACTGGATGGACCCCTGGTCTGACCCAGCAGGGCTCTCCTGATGTCCTTAGGAAGGCCTCGGCCTCTCTGCCCTGTTTCTGGCCCTCCAGAGGAACTGGCTGGCCCCTGTGTGAGACAGGAGGCTGGACTGGAGGGACCCCTGGTCTGACCCAGCAGGGCTCTCCTGGTGTCCTTAGGAAGGCCTCGGCCTCTCTGCCCTGTTGCTGGCCCTCCAGAGGAACTGGCTGGCCCCTGTGTGAGACAGGAGGCTGGACTGGAGGGACCCCTGGTCTGACCCAGCAGGGCTCTCCTGATGTCCTTAGGAAGGCCTCGGCCTCTCTGCCCTGTTGCTGGCCCTCCAGAGGAACTGGCTGGCCCCTGTGTGAGACAGGAGGCTGGACTGGAGGGACCCCTGGTCTGACCCAGCAGGGCTCTCCTGATGTCCTTAGGAAGGCCTCGGCCTCTCTGCCCTGTTGCTGGCCCTCCAGAGGAACTGGCTGGCCCCTGTGTGAGACAGGAGGCTGGACTGGAGGGGCCCCTGGTCTGACCCAGCAGGGCCATCCTGATGTCCTTAGGAAGGCCTCGGCCTCTCTGCCCTGTTGCTGGCCCTCCAGAGGAACTGGCTGGCCCCTGTGTGAGACAGGAGGCTGGACTGGAGGGACCCCTGGTCTGACCCAGCACGGCTCTCCTGATGTCCTTAGGAAGGCCTCGGCCTCTCTGCCCTGTTGCTGGCCCTCCAGAGGAACTGGCTGGCCCCTGTGTGAGACAGGAGGCTGGACTGGAGGGACCCCTGGTCTGACCCAGCAGGGCTCTCCTGATGTCCTTAGGAAGGCCTCGGCCTCTCTGCCCTGTTGCTGGCCCTCCAGAGGAACTGGCTGGCCCCTGATTGAGACAGGAGGCTGGACTAGAGGGACCCCTGGTCTGACCCAGCAGGGCTCTCCTGATGTCCTTAGGAAGGCCTCGGCCTCTCTGCCCTGTTGCTGGCCCTCCAGAGGAACTGGCTGGCCCCTGTGTGAGACAGGAGGCTGGACTGGAGGGACCCCTGGTCTGACCCAGCAGGGCTCTCCTGGTGTCCTTAGGAAGGCCTCGGCCTCTCTGCCCTGTTGCTGGCCCTCCAGAGGAACTGGCTGGCCCCTGTGTGAGACAGGAGGCTGGACTGGATGGACCCCTGGTCTGACCCAGCAGGGCCATCCTGATGTCCTTAGGAAGGCCTCGGCCTCTCTGCCCTGTTGCTGGCCCTCCAGAGGAACTGGCTGGCCCCTGTGTGAGACAGGAGGCTGGACTGGAGGGACCCCTGGTCTGACCCAGCACGGCTCTCCTGATGTCCTTAGGAAGGCCTCGGCCTCTCTGCCCTGTTGCTGGCCCTCCAGAGGAACTGGCTGGCCCCTGTGTGAGACAGGAGGCTGGACTGGAGGGACCCCTGGTCTGACCCAGCAGGGCTCTCCTGATGTCCTTAGGAAGGCCTCGGCCTCTCTGCCCTGTTGCTGGCCCTCCAGAGGAACTGGCTGGCCCCTGATTGAGACAGGAGGCTGGACTAGAGGGACCCCTGGTCTGACCCAGCAGGGCTCTCCTGATGTCCTTAGGAAGGCCTCGGCCTCTCTGCCCTGTTGCTGGCCCTCCAGAGGAACTGGCTGGCCCCTGTGTGAGACAGGAGGCTGGACTGGATGGACCCCTGGTCTGACCCAGCAGGGCCATCCTGATGTCCTTAGGAAGGCCTCGGCCTCTCTGCCCTGTTGCTGGCCCTCCAGAGGAACTGGCTGGTCACTGTAAAGAAAATGGCTGCGTTGGCTGGTGGATTCCATCACATTATACCCCTTAGAGGTCCCTCCCCACCCCAAATTCCACCCACTGAAAACTCCACCCTCAAAGTTTCCAGGAATCTTCCAACCCATTGTGGTTGCCAGGTCTGAGTTAGGAAATACCTGGGGACTGTGGGGGTGGAGCCGAGAGTGGGTGGGATTTGGGGCATGCAGGGGACTCAACAGAGGATAATGCCGTAGACTCCACCCTCCAAAGCAGCCATCTTCTCCAGCGGAACTGAGCTTGTGTCATCTGGAGATCAGGTATAATAATGTGGGATTCCCCAGGTGGCACCTGGAGGTTGGCAACCCTACATGAATCTCAAACAATATTCCAGTCATCTCAGAGCGCACCGTCCCTAGAAGCCCCCAGAAACGGCTGCTTCGGGGAAATCCCTTTTCCAAAAGCCAGAAATTTGCAAATGGGTCCTCTCTTTTCTTCCCACTCATCTTCCCGAGAGCTCTTTCCCTCCGGTTCCCAAGGACAATCATCGACAGTGAGAATGCTTTGTGCCATAAACATTAAGCCCTTGAAGCATGAAGACAGTTTTCTTGTGGGTGAGTCACCTAGGCTCGCAAACGTCGTGGGAGCTAATGAATTTCGTTCCTCTAAGACGTGGCTGCCCTCAACCGGCCCACCCCTTCCTGGACCCTGCTTGAGTGATGCCTGTTTGTCAAGCTGCCATTTTCAACACTGAAGTGAGGGAGGCTGCAGCAGAGACTGAAAAACAGCTGCCAAAAAGGACACAAGGGAGAGAACTTGGGAGGGCTGAGGCAGAAGGTTGACTCAGGTCTGCTGGAGAAGGTCTTCTGGAGAGCTGGTGGCTAGGTCAGGGCTGGCATCAGCAGCAGGAAGGACGTAAGAGAAGCCATGTTGGATCAGCTCAATGGCCCATCCAGGCCAACATTCTTTGTTGCCCAGTGGCCAATTCCTAGGGGCCGTCAGGAGGTCCACCAGCGGGGCCAGAACTCCGGAAGCCCTGCCACTGTAGCCCCCCAAGTATCAAGAAGACAGAGCATCACTGCCCCAGATAAGAACATAAGAGGAGCCATGTTGGATCAGGCCAATGGGCCATCAAGTCCAACATTCTGTGCCGCACAGGGGTCAAACCACAGGGTCAATCAGGAGGTCCAGCAGCTGGGCCAGACCTCCAGAAACCCTCCCATTGTTGCTCCCCCAAGCTCCAAGAAGATCCCCATCCTCAGACAGAGTGTTCCCTCTATACCTTGTGGATAATAGCCACAGATGGACCTCTGCTCCAGATGTTCATCCAATCCCCTCTTCCTTGGGCTACTCACAGTTCTCTCAGAGCTCTCTTAGCCCCACCTACTTCACAGGGTGTCTTTTGTAGAGAGAGGAAGAGAAGGCGATGGTAAACACTCTTCTTTTTCCTCCTCCTTTTGTTCTATTCAAGGAGAAAACAGAATGACTGGGTTTCCTAAGTTTTAACGAGATTCCGCTGAAATTCTAACTAGATCCAGCTAATGGGGTCAAAACTCATTGAGATGGAGAGGGGAAGACATCTTGGGGTCACAGTGGACAGCTGAAGGAAAGGACACCAGGGAGATGGATTATTGGCCTTGTGTTATTATGACATTTGAGATTGAGCGGCTAAATGAGAACATTCAAGATTAACCTGTTTCACATAATATATTTCTAATAAGGCCTTGGAGGAGGAGCTGGTCTCATGGCTTAAGTGCCACTCAGCTCTTGACACCCACTCAGAGCGGCTGTCCCGCCCCTGAGTGCCTCTTCCTCCAACCGGCTTGCCTGTCTGTCCAGCAGCCAGCCAATCGGCTTCCATCCCCCACCTCTGACCACCCCTCCTCCTTCCACTTCCCTCTGAGGCTCGGAGGCTGCAGATCTCTGCTGCATGAGAGCTCCCCCTGCTAGTGAGTTCCCTAACAGCTGCCTGCAGCCTTTCCAGGTCTTGGGACGAGGGGAAGGCCGTCCGCAGAGTTCTTCCACCCCACCTCACCCCAATCTAGCACCCATTGTATTCCTGAATGCAACAGGCTTAGCCCCTAGTTGTTTTATAATATACTTAATGCAGTTTCCAGAAAACAGCTCATTTAAAAACACTCTTGGATGGGATGGAGACCATCATCTGAAAGTTTTGACTAAGGTATTGAATAGTTCTTTTGGCGGATGTCGTCCTTTGGAAACGAATCACACCAAGTTGTGTGGGATGGTGGCCAATTTTGATTTCCTTGCCTCGGTTTCCCTTTTGTTCCCTTTTTCCTTTTCTTTTTCAGTTAGAATCATAGAATCATGGAGTTGGAAGGGGCCATACAGGCCATCTAGTCCAACCCCCTGCTCAACGCAGGATCAGCCCTAACCATCCTAAAGCACCCAAGAGAAGTGTGTATCCAACCTTTGCTTGAAGACTGCCAGTTCACGCATGTTTTTCGGGTTCTCTTTACCAGTTGGAGAAATGCTACGGTGGCATTGTCTCTATATTGGATTCCCGCTGTTGGATGTTTTCGTTTTGTTCTGCGTTTGGTTGTGCTATTTGTCTTTGTGTGTAAAATAAATAAAATTGATTTTTAAAAAAAATGAATCACGGTACGCATCGTGGAAGGGGGAGAAAGTCCTCAAAATGTCCTCAAAATCCTGTTATTTATTACTCGATGTTGACCTCCCTAGAGAACGTTTTCGGCTGGTTCACATTCAGTGCCTACTAGACCCTCATTCCTTCACGCCAGGAAATACCCGGATCGGGTCAATATTTAACTGGCCCTGCCAAGGGTGGGGACAGGAGAAGTTTGTAAATGAGTTACCTTGGAAATGGGCTTGTCTTTCACTGCACCTCTGCGTGCCTTTGTGTATTCTGAGAGTAAAAGGCAGTCGAAGAAGTTCGATAGGTTTCGTTAGAAAGCCAAATTTCGTTTAAAAGCGAGTCTAAGGAATGGGTCCATAAGGGAGGTCGAGTTCTGAATGTTCGCTCTCACGAGGGTCCGGAAATCGCCTGCCTCTTTGAAAAAGAAGGTAAAGCTGTTTTTCGTACCCTGCTTTTCACTACCTGAAGGAATCTCAAAGCAGCTTCCGATCACCTTCCCTTCCTCTCCCCACCACGAGGCAGATGAGGCGGAGAGAGCTCCGAGAGAACTGGTCTGTGAGAACAGTTCCACGAGGACTGTGACTAGCCCAAGGTCACCCAGCTGGCTGCACATGGAGGAAGAGGGAACCAAACCTGGCTCTCCATATTAGAGGCTGCTGCTCACAACTGCGACACTGAGTCTCCTTTGGTCTCGTTATCCTGGGAAGGTCAACCTTGTCCGGACTGAATTAGCAATTTGAAGATTGGACACCCCCCTCTTCTTGCAAGAGTGACTCACCATATCCCCAAAAGATGGGCTTGGGGTCCTCGAAGAATCGTAGCCACGTGACCAGAGTCGCCCCGATGCCTGCCAAAGAGGCGGTGTCCCCGTCTCTGGGCAGTGTGGACGTTTATGGATTCCAAAATCCTTTGAGAGAGATGAGCTCCATTTCCTGTTCTTCGCTGATGGGGAGGAACTTTCCGTCGGAGAGGTGTCTTCCGCCCCTGCGGGAAACCTGGCAGGCCAGGTATGCGACAGGTAATGGCGCAATTTCGGTTTCTTTCTTGATCAAGTTTTAGACATGTCCCAATGTTTTGGGCAGGGGAGAGAACCGATAACACATTGTGAATATCTATTCCTGGTATTCTGCCTTCAGGATCAGGTAGGTTGCCAACTCTAGGACTGGAGACTCCCAGAGATATGGTTGGAAACCAGGGAGGGGGGAGATCTCAGGCAGGGAATGGAATCATAGAAACTTGGGGTCATAGTGGGAAGGGCCCACACAAACCGTTAAGTCCCACCCCCTGCCCAGTGCAGGATCAGCAGCCAGGAGAAGGATCTGTCCAGCCGCTGCTTGAAGCTGGCCAGTGAGGGAGAGCTCCCCACCTCCTTAGGCAGCCCCTTCCACTGCTGAACTAGACTCCTAGAATCCTAGAGTGGGAAGGGGCCATCCAGGCCATCTAGTCCCACCCCCTGCTTAATATAGGATCAGCCTCCAGCATCCAGGAGAAGGATCTGTCCAGCCGCTGCTTGAAGACCCCCAGTGAGGGGGAGCTCCCCACCTCCTTAGGCAGCCCCTTCCACAGCTGAACTAGACTCCTAGAATCCTAGAGTGGGAAGGGGCCATGCAGGCCATCTAGTCCCACCCCTTGCTCAGTGCAGGATCAGCCTCAAGCATCCAGGAGAAGGATCTGTCCAGCCGCTGCTTGAAGACTGCCAGTGAGGGGGAGCTCCCCACCTCCTTAGGCAGCCCCTTCCACTGCTGAACTAGACTCCTAGAATCCTAGAGTGGGAAGGGGCCATGCAGGCCATCTAGTCCCACCCCCTGCTCAGTGCAGGATCAGCCTCAAGGATCCAGGAGAAGGATCTGTCCAGCCGCTGCTTGAAGACTGCCAGTGAGGGGGAGCTCCCCACCTCCTTAGGCAGCCCCTTCCCCTGCTGAACTAGACTCCTAGAATCCTAGAGTGGGAAGGGGCCATGCAGGCCATCTAGTCCCACCCCTTGCTCAGTGCAGGATCAGCCTCAAGCATCCAGGAGAAGGATCTGTCCAGCCGCTGCTTGAAGACTGCCAGTGAGGGGGAGCTCCCCACCTCCTTAGGCAGCCCCTTCCACTGCTGAACTAGACTCCTAGAATCCTAGAGTGGGAAGGGGCCATGCAGGCCATCTAGTCCCACCCCCTGCTCAGTGCAGGATCAGCCTCAAGGATCCAGGAGAAGGATCTGTCCAGCCGCTGCTTGAAGACTGCCAGTGAGGGGGAGTTCCCCACCTCCTTAGGCAGCCCCTTCCACAGCTGAACTAGACTCCTAGAATCCTAGAGTGGGAAGGGGCCATGCAGGCCATCTAGTCCCACCCCTTGCTCAGTGCAGGATCAGCCTCAAGCATCCAGGAGAAGGATCTGTCCAGCCGCTGCTTGAAGACTGCCAGTGAGGGGGAGCTCCCCACCTCCTTAGGCAGCCCCTTCCACTGCTGAACTAGACTCCTAGAATCCTAGAGTGGGAAGGGGCCATCCAGGCCATCTAGTCCCACCCCCTGCTCAGTGCAGGATCAGCCTCCAGCATCCAGGAGAAGGATCTGTCCAGCCCCTGCTTGAAGACGGCCAGTGAGGGGGAGCTCCCCACCTCCTTAGGCAGCCCCTTCCACTGCTGAACTAGACTCCTAGAATCCTAGAGTGGGAAGGGGCCATCCAGGCCATCTAGTCCCACCCCCTGCTCAGTGCAGGATCAGCCTCCAGCATCCAGGAGAAGGATCTGTCCAGCCGCTGCTTGAAGACGGCCAGTGAGGGGGAGCTCCCCACCTCCTTAGGCAGCCCCTTCCACTGCTGAACTAGACCCCTAGAATCCTAGAGTGGGAAGGGGCCATCCAGGCCATCTAGTCCCACCCCCTGCTCAGTGCAGGATCAGCCTCCAGCATCCAGGAGAAGGATCTGTCCAGCCGCTGCTTGAAGACTGCCAGTGAGGGGGAGCTCCCCACCTCCTTAGGCAGCCCCTTCCGCTGCTGAACTAGACTCCTAGAATCCTAGAGTGGGAAGGGGCCATGCGGGCCATCTAGTCCCACCCCCTGCTCAGTGCAGAATCAGCCTCCAACATCCAGGAGAAGGATCTGTCCAGCCACTGCTTGAAGACGGCCAGTGAGGGGGAGCTCCCCACCTCCTTAGGCAGCCCCTTCCACTGCTGAACTAGACCCCTAGAATCCTAGAGTGGGAAGGGGCCATCCAGGCCATCTAGTCCCACCCCCTGCTCAGTGCAGGATCAGCCTCCAGCATCCAGGAGAAGGATCTGTCCAGCCGCTGCTTGAAGACTGCCAGTGAGGGGGAGCTCCCCACCTCCTTAGGCAGCCCCTTCCGCTGCTGAACTAGACTCCTAGAATCCTAGAGTGGGAAGGGGCCATGCGGGCCATCTAGTCCCACCCCCTGCTCAGTGCAGAATCAGCCTCCAACATCCAGGAGAAGGATCTGTCCAGCCACTGCTTGAAGACGGCCAGTGAGGGGGAGCTCCCCACCTCCTTAGGCAGCCCCTTCCCCTGCTGAACTAGACTCCTAGAATCCTAGGGTGGGAAGGGGCCATCCAGGCCATCTAGACCCACCCCCTGCTCAGTGCAGGATCAGCCTCCAGCATCCAGGAGAAGGATCTGTCCAGCCGCTGCTTGAAGACGGCCAGTGAGGGGGAGCTCCCCACCTCCTTAGGCAGCCCCTTCCACTGCTGAACTGGACTCCTAGAATCCTAGAGTGGGAAGGGGCCATGCAGGCCATCTAGTCCCACCCCCTGCTCAGGGCAGGATCAGCCTCCAGCATCCAGGAGAAGGATCTGTCCAGGCGCTGCTTGAAGACGGCCAGTGAGGGGGAGCTCCCCACCTCCTTAGATAGCCCCTTCCACTGCTGAACTAGACTCCTAGAATCCTAGAGTGGGAAGGGACCATGAAGGCCATCTAGACCCACCCCCTGCTCAGTGCAGGATCAGCCTCCAGCATCCAGGAGAAGGATCTGTCCAGCCTCTGCTTGAAGACGGCCAGTGAGGGGGAGCTCCCCACCTCCTTAGGCAGCCCCTTCCACTGCTGAACTAGACTCCTAGAATCCTAGAGTGGGAAGGGGCCATGCAGGCCATCTAGTCCCACCCCCTGCTCAGTGCAGGATCAGCCTCAAGCATCCAGGAGAAGGATCTGTCCAGCCGCTGCTTGAAGACGGCCAGTGAGGGGGAGCTCCCCACCTCCTTAGGCAGCCCCTTCCACGGCTGAACTAGACTCCTAGAATCCCAGAGTGGGAAGGGGCCATGCAGGCCATCTAGTCCAACCCCCTGCTCAGGGCAGGCTCAGCCTCCAGCATCCAGGAGAAGGATCTGTCCAGCCGCTGCTTGAAGACGGCCAGTGAGGGGGAGCTCCCCACCTCCTTAGGCAGCCCCTTCCACGGCTGAACTAGACTCCTAGAATCCCAGAGTGGGAAGGGCCCATGCAGGCCATCTAGTCCAACCCCCTGCTCAGTGCAGGATCAGCCTCAAGCATCCAGGAGAAGGATCTGTCCAGCTGCTGCTTGAAGACGGCCAGTGAGGGGGAGCTCCCCTCCTCCTTAGGCAGCCCCTTCCACGGCTGAACTAGACTCCTAGAATCCCAGAGTGGGAAGGGGCCATGCAGGCCATCTAGTCCAACCCCCTGCTCAGGGCAGGCTCAGCCTCCAGCATCCAGGAGAAGGATCTGTCCAGCCGCTGCTTGAAGACGGCCAGTGAGGGGGAGCTCCCCACCTCCTTAGGCAGCCCCTTCCACGGCTGAACTAGACTCCTAGAATCCCAGAGTGGGAAGGGGCCATGCAGGCCATCTAGTCCAACCCCCTGCTCAGTGCAGGATCAGCCTCAAGCATCCAGGAGAAGGATCTGTCCAGCTGCTGCTTGAAGACGGCCAGTGAGGGGGAGCTCCCCACCTCCTTAGGCAGCCCCTTCCACGGCTGAACTAGACTCCTAGAATCCCAGAGTGGGAAGGGGCCATGCAGGCCATCTAGTCCAACCCCCTGCTCAGTGCAGGATCAGCCTCCAGCATCCAGGAGAAGGATCTGTCCAGCCGCTGCTTGAAGACGGCCAGTGAGGGGGAGCTCCCCACCTCCTTAGGCAGCCCCTTCCACGGCTGAACTAGACTCCTAGAATCCTAGAGTGGGAAGGGGCCATGCAGGCCCTCTAGTCCCACCCCCTGCTCAGGGCAGGATCAGCCTCCAGCATCCAGGAGAAGGATCTGTCCAGCCGCTGCTTGAAGACGGCCAGTGAGGGGGAGCTCCCCACCTCCTTAGGCAGCCCCTTCCACTGCTGAACTAGACTCCTAGAATCCTAGAGTGGAAGGGGCCATGCAGGCCATCTAGTCCCACCCCCTGCTGAATACAGGATCAGCCTCAAGCATCCAGGAGAAGGATCTGTCCAGCCACTGCTTGAAGACGGCCAGTGAGGGGGAGCTCCCCACCTCCTTAGGCAGCCCCTTCCCCTGCTGAACTAGACTCCTAGAATCCTAGAGTGGGAAGGGCCCATGCAGGCCCTCTAGTCCCACCCCCTGCTCAGGGCAGGATCAGCCTCCAGCATCCAGGAGAAGGATCTGTCCAGCCGCTGCTTGAAGACGGCCAGTGAGGGGGAGCTCCCCTCCTCCTTAGGCAGCCCCTTCCACGGCTGAACTAGACTCCTAGAATCCCAGAGTGGGAAGGGGCCATGCAGGCCATCTAGTCCAACCCCCTGCTCAGGGCAGGCTCAGCCTCCAGCATCCAGGAGAAGGATCTGTCCAGCCGCTGCTTGAAGACGGCCAGTGAGGGGGAGCTCCCCACCTCCTTAGGCAGCCCCTTCCACGGCTGAACTAGACTCCTAGAATCCCAGAGTGGGAAGGGGCCATGCAGGCCATCTAGTCCAACCCCCTGCTCAGTGCAGGATCAGCCTCAAGCATCCAGGAGAAGGATCTGTCCAGCTGCTGCTTGAAGACGGCCAGTGAGGGGGAGCTCCCCACCTCCTTAGGCAGCCCCTTCCACGGCTGAACTAGACTCCTAGAATCCCAGAGTGGGAAGGGGCCATGCAGGCCATCTAGTCCAACCCCCTGCTCAGTGCAGGATCAGCCTCCAGCATCCAGGAGAAGGATCTGTCCAGCCGCTGCTTGAAGACGGCCAGTGAGGGGGAGCTCCCCACCTCCTTAGGCAGCCCCTTCCACGGCTGAACTAGACTCCTAGAATCCTAGAGTGGGAAGGGGCCATGCAGGCCCTCTAGTCCCACCCCCTGCTCAGGGCAGGATCAGCCTCCAGCATCCAGGAGAAGGATCTGTCCAGCCGCTGCTTGAAGACGGCCAGTGAGGGGGAGCTCCCCACCTCCTTAGGCAGCCCCTTCCACTGCTGAACTAGACTCCTAGAATCCTAGAGTGGAAGGGGCCATGCAGGCCATCTAGTCCCACCCCCTGCTGAATACAGGATCAGCCTCAAGCATCCAGGAGAAGGATCTGTCCAGCCACTGCTTGAAGACGGCCAGTGAGGGGGAGCTCCCCACCTCCTTAGGCAGCCCCTTCCCCTGCTGAACTAGACTCCTAGAATCCTAGAGTGGGAAGGGCCCATGCAGGCCCTCTAGTCCCACCCCCTGCTCAGGGCAGGATCAGCCTCCAGCATCCAGGAGAAGGATCTGTCCAGCCGCTGCTTGAAGACGGCCAGTGAGGGGGAGCTCCCCACCTCCTTAGGCAGCCCCTTCCCCTGCTGAACTAGACTCCTAGAATCCTAGAGTGGGAAGGGGCCATGCAGGCCATCTAGTCCCACCCCCTGCTCAGTGCAGGATCAGCCTCAAGCATCCAGGAGAAGGATCTGTCCAGCCGCTGCTTGAAGACGGCCAGTGAGGGGGAGCTCCCCACCTCCTTAGGCAGCCCCTTCCACTGCTGAACTAGACTCCTAGAATCCTAGAGTGGGAAGGGGCCATCCAGGCCATCTAGTCCCACCCCCTGCTCAGGGCAGGATCAGCCTCCAGCATCCAGGAGAAGGATCTGTCCAGCCGCTGCTTGAAGACGGCCAGTGAGGGGGAGCTCCCCACCTCCTTAGGCAGCCCCTTCCACTGCTGAACTAGACTCCTAGAATCCTAGAGTGGGAAGGGGCCATCCAGGCCATCTAGTCCCACCCCCTGCTCAGGGCAGGATCAGCCTCCAGCATCCAGGAGAAGGATCTGTCCAGCCGCTGCTTGAAGACGGCCAGTGAGGGGGAGCTCCCCACCTCCTTAGGCAGCCCCTTCCACTGCTGAACTAGACTCCTAGAATCCTAGAGTGGGAAGGGCCCATGCAGGCCATCTAGTCCCACCCCCTGCTCAGGGCAGGATCAGCCTCCAGCATCCAGGAGAAGGATCTGTCCAGCCGCTGCTTGAAGACGGCCAGTGAGGGGGAGCTCCCCACCTCCTTAGGCAGCCCCTTCCACTGCTGAACTAGACTCCTTGAATCCTAGAGTGGGAAGGGGCCATGCAGGCCATCTAGTCCCCCCCCTGCTCAGTGCAGAGTCAGCCTCCAGCATCCAGGAGAAGGATCTGTCCAGCCGCTGCTTGAAGACGGCCAGTGAGGGGGAGCTCCCCACCTCCTTAGGCAGCCCCTTCCACTGCTGAACTAGACTCCTAGAATCCTAGAGTGGGAAGGGGCCATGCAGGCCATCTAGTCCAGCCCCCTGCTCAGTGCAGGATCAGCCTCCAGCATCCAAGAGAAGGATCTGTCCAGCCGCTGCCTGAAGACGGCCAGTGAGGGGGAGCTCCCCACCTCCTTAGGCAGCCCCTTCCACTGCTGAACTAGACTCCTAGAATCCTAGAGTGGGAAGGGGCCATGCAGGCCATCCAGTCCCACCCCCTGCTCAGTGCAGGATCAGCCTCAAGCATCCAGGAGAAGGATCTGTCCAGCCGCTGCTTGAAGACGGCCAGTGAGGGAGAGCTCCCCACCTCCTTAGGCAGCCCCTTCCACTGCTGAACTAGACTCCTAGAATCCTAGAGTGGGAAGGGGCCATGCAGGCCATCTAGTCCCACCCCCTGCTCAATGCAGGATCAGCCTCAAGCATCCAGGAGAAGGATCTGTCCAGCCGCTGCTTGAAGACGGCCAGTGAGGGGGAGCTCCCCACCTCCTTAGGCAGCCCCTTCCACTGCTGAACTAGACTCCTAGAATCCTAGAGTGGGAAGGGGCCATGCAGGCCATCTAGTCCCACCCCCTGCTCAATGCAGGATCAGCCTCCAGCATCCAGGAGAAGGATCAGTCCAGCCGCTGCTTGAAGACGGCCAGTGAGGGGGAGCTCCCCACCTCCTTAGGCAGCCCCTTCCTCTGCTGAACTAGACTCCTAGAATCCTAGAGTGGGAAGGGGCCATGCAGGCCATCTAGTCCCACCCCCTGCTCAATGCAGGATCAGCCTCAAGCATCCAGGAGAAGGATCTGTCCAGCCACTGCTTGGAGACGGCCAGTGAGGGTTGGTAAGATTCACCATACTTCCTCGTGAGGTAGGAATCCCGTTTTTTGGGATGTTCTCCATGAGAAAAAATGGGGCTTGGAGGGAATCTTGTCCTTCTGACAGCAGTGAATGGTTGGATTGGAAATACACTCACATGAGTGAATTTAAATATTAAACCACCGAAGGAGACCCAAGAGGGGTTGAAATGCATTTTTTTGGTCATTTATCCATGTGTCAATATGTTGGGTATTCCTGCAATAGTGCCTGATTAATTTTGATGTTTTAAAATTTTATGTTCACAGCAATTATAATCAATTATTTGCATTTTCATGCATAATATATTCTTCAGCTCAACCTTGTTTAACAGGGTGGGTTATTTTGTTCGCTCTTTTGTAGATCAGTTTTGACAGTGGAGGAAATGGGGGCAAAAGATTTTCATGGCATGTATTTTTCTTTAGGGGAAGTTGGCTTTTCTACCCTGCTTTTTTCTACCCGAAGGAGTCTCAAAGTGGCTTCCAATCTCCTTCCCTTTCCTCTCCCCACAACAGACAGCCTGTGAGATAGTTGGGGATGAGAGAGCTCGGGTAGAACTGCTCTGTGAGAACAACACTATCAGGAATGTGACAAGAGTCACCCAGCATATGGAGGAGTGGGGAATCAAATCTGGCTCACCAGATTGGAAGCCACAGCTCTTAATGCTTAAATTTATAGACCCTCTGTGAACAGACTCTGAAAGGAGCTTACATTCACCTTCCCTTCATCTTCCCACAGCAGACATCCTGTAAAGTTGGTGAGGCTGAGAGAGCTCTGACAGAACTGTTCTGTGAGAACAGCTCTATCAGGATGGTGACTAGCTCAAGGTCACCCAGCTGGCTGCAGGTGGAGGAGCGGGAATCATACCCAAAGTGGGGAATCAAACCCGACCCCTCTCCAGATTTGAGGCCGCTTCTCTTCACCTCCACACCAAGCTGCCCTAGAAGGCCTACGCGGTTTCTCGGATCACCTACCTGAGGAGACGGCTCTCTTCCACGCATGAAAGGCAGCTTAGCTCCAGTTTGAGGGGAGTCTCTCCTTTCACAAGCCTGAAGCTTCTGCAGTGAATACAAATGAGCCCGGGGCATTCGGCTAGACAGCCTGAGCCATTATATGACAGCAAGAATGCTGCCTGATCCAGCCCAGGGAGACGTTCCAGGATTCTGTCTTGGCATGTTACTAGGAATTTATTAGTATTTTCTTAACATCAATCCTGGCCTCGTTTCCTTCCTCTTTCCCCATTTGCACCCAACATTTGCCTCAGTGCCTGAGAGCTCTCTCAGCCTCACCCACCTCACAGGGTGTCTGTTGTGGGGAGAGGAAAGGGAAGGCGAATGTAAGCCGCTTTGAGCCTCCTTCGGGTAGAGAAAAGCAGCATATAAGAACCAACTCTTCTTCTTCTTCAGTCATCTCAGGGCTCTCTCAGCCTCCCCTCCCTCACAGGGTGTCTGTTGTGGAGAGAGGAAAGGGAAGGCGATTGTAAGCCGCTTTGAGACTCCTTCGGGGAGAGAAAAGCAGCATATAAGTACCAACTCTTCTTCTTCTTTATCTGTCAGGGCTGGTGCAGATTAGAGTCTCATGTTGTCACCCTCCGGCCTGCCATTCATTGCAGCAAGTGTAAAAGCGAAGAAAACTGACAGATGGGCTACCTGATAGTATAGAGAAATAACTTCTTTCCTCCCATTCTATTTCAAAACGTGGACTGGTTGCCCCCATGTTTTTCATAATTTTCCTCCTACATCTCCCCTTTGTGGTACAGCACCGGCCGCTTAAAGAATCACACACCATTATTGAAAAGAGACACAACTTCGTAAACAAGAGAGGAGAGAGATAGTTCTAACAGCCTAACTGACTGTTCAGGAGGGCCTCAGGGAGGAAGTATGCGCAAAGGAGCAGGAGGTTGCCCATTGAGCCAATCAGAACCCAGGGGGGAATTATTTGATACATACCATGAAGTTTCTATCTAACTAAGCTAAATTCACATCTCCAATTCTTATACTGTTGAGTCATGCGTGGGACAGATCTTGCATATTTCAACTCTGGGGAGCAGAAAGGGTGGGATCAATATGCGTAAGGTGAAAGGCCAGTTTTCAATCCTTTCTTATTTTTTGGGTCATCGGGATAACACAGGGGAAGGAAAGAGTCAACCCTGGCTTCCTACTTCCTTCTCCCTCCTTCCCTCTCCTGTTGACAGGAAACCCACAGTGCGTAGGCCCAGGGATAAGCCCCGCCTCTGGACAGGCCCCGCCCCTTTCCAGATCTGGATCTTTCATGATTAGGCAATCCGACTCCCTTCTCTCCCATCACCCGTGTAAACGAGTAACCTTAAACCAATGTTAAGATTCGGCTTCCTCTTATTTTGAAGCGCCCGGCCCGTATCCGCCAGATCTCAAGATGGAAGACGGAGAACCCAGCATCATCAAACAGCACCCGCCTCGTAGACCACAAGTAATTATGACTCCCTCTGTTGATCACCTGCCTTTTTTCCTGCTGGGGACCCAAAAGAGTCGACATCCTTTCCCTCTCCTCTGTTTTATCCCTGCAGTGACCTGTGCAAGAGGCTAGGCTTCCATGGCTTGTAGAGAAACTGGAGCATGTCCAGAGGTGGGCTGTGAAGTTAGTGAGGGGTTTGGAGACCAAGACGTATGCTGAGAGGGATGCTTGGTCTGTTTAGTCTAAAGTGGTGATATAATAGTGTCGGGGACCCGCTTGCTAACTGAAAAAACAGGGTGCCCCTTTGAAGAAAACGTCACGCCAGGCCTGGTGAACGATACAACAGGAACAAGCTTTATTTCAGCAACGTGGAGTCCGCTGGTATGGAGTAAGAGCTTCCACTGAACTCCAGGTGGAAACTCCCTTTTATACAAAACCCACCTCCTTAGGCTGTATTGCCCCACCCAGTACTTGCGGAGGGAACATGCTGATACAATCATGACTCATGCACATATGCGAGGTTTTCCGGGGTTCCTGATGGCCCATTTTCCTGGAACAAAGGGCCATCTCCGGGCCCTTGTCAAACGGTGGAGGGGGACATTGAGGTTCTTTAGCGGCCATTGCCACCTCAACGATCGGGTGGGGCGCCCAGCTGCCGGCTTGCCTATGATCACCATGCCCTACCTCCGTGATCGCGGGCGCCTCTGATGGCGGGGTTCGGTCCGGTTCCCAAGCCACCAAGGACCGAACCACGACATTCTGCCCCCCCAAAGGTCCATTCTCCAACCCCCCGGGACGGCCAGGATACCGCTTGTGGAAACGTTCAGTGAGTCGGGGCGCAAGGACGTCCGCTGCCCAGACCCATTCCCGGTCCCCCAAAGCGAAGTCCTTCCATTCCACGAGGTACTGCAACTTCCCCCTGTGGAGTCTAGAGTCCAGGATATCCGCCACCTCGTGGTGCTCCCCCCCCGGCAGGACCTCGGGCGCTGGCGGGGAAAACACGGGGTGCCAAACGTCACCGTCCGGAGTTTTTTTTAGAAGGCTCACGTGAAAGACGGGATGGATGTGCCGGAGGTTCTTGGGGAGCTTGAGCTTGACCGAAACTTCGTTGATCGGGGCCAAGACCTCGAAAGGCCCCAAAAACCGAGGGCCTAGCTTCTTGCTGGGCAAATTCAACCGTAGGTTCCGGGTGGAAAGGTAAACTCGATCCCCCGGTCGGATCTCCTCAGCTGGTCGTCTCTTCCGGTCGGCGTCCTCTTTCTGCGCTGCCTTGACTTTGTGGAGCTGCTCCTGCAGCGACTTCCAGCAGCTCCCGGCACGCTTCCCCCACTCGCGAAGGTCGGCCGATTCCCGGGCGGGGACCTCTCCAAGCTCCGGGAAGTGTCTCAGGTCTGTCCCGTAGACGACGGCAAAAGGCGACATCTCCGTGCTGCTGTGGTCTGCGTTGTTGTACGCGAACTCGGCCAGGGGGAGCAGGGGCACCCAGGTGTCTTGATGATAGGAACCGAAACACCGCAAGTACTGCTCCAGTACTTGATTAACCCGCTCGGTCTGCCCGTCCGTCTGGGGGTGGTAAGCGGAGCTCAGCCCTTGCTCGATGTCTAACAGGCGCAGGAAAGCTTGCCAAAACCGGGACACGAATTGTGAGCCCCGATCGGAAATCACCTTGTCCGGCAGCCCGTGCAGTCGGAACACGTGATCCAGGAACATCCGAGCCAACTGTGAAGCACTGGGGACACTGGCGCAAGGAATGAAATGGGCCTGTTTGGAAAATAGATCTACCACCACCCAGATCACCGTTTTCCCCTTGCTGGGAGGCAAGTCTGTTATAAAGTCCATGGAGATCACTGACCACGGCCGGGTCGGGACCTCGAGCGGGTGCAGCAGACCTTTCGGCTTGCCAACCCCCGGCTTGCAGGTCAGGCAGACAGGACAACCACTGACGTAAGCTTTTGTGTCCCGCCGCAGACTGGGCCACCAAAACCGCCGCCGGGCCAACTTCCAGGATTTTACGAAACCGAAGTGCCCGGCGGTCTTAGCATCGTGGCAGAGGCTGAGGGCTTCCCGTCGTAGCCCTTCCGGGACGTAGACAGCCTCCCCCCTCCGCCAGAGACCGGAGTCCAAAATCAAAGAGTCCCGGAGCTCAGCCAGCTCCTCGTCTGTCCCGTAGGCTGCCACTAGGCGGTCTCGGAGCGGGGCGGTCGCCGGGTCGGGCTCCCATTCCTCCCTGGCCCGACGCCTAGTGACGACCCCCCGTCCCAGCTGCTCCTCACCAAACACGGACCTGGTGCAGGGAGCGTACCCCTCCCCATAATGCGGCAGACGGGAGAGGGCGTCCGCGAGGAAATTCTCTTTGCCGGGGATGTGACCAAGCTTGAAATTGTACCGCGAAAAGAACTCCGCCCACCTCATCTGCTTGGCGTTCAGGGATCGCGGTTGCCGGAGCGCCTCCAGATTCTTGTGATCTATCCAGACCTCGAACGGCTCCTCTGTTTCCTCCAGCCAATGCCGCCATTCGGTGAGGGCGAACTTAATCGCAAACGCCTCCTTCTCCCAGGTAGACCAGTTCCGCTCCGTTTCGGCGAATTTTCGTGAGAGGTAGGCCGCCGGCCTCAGCTGTCCCGCCTTGTCTCGCTGCAGGAGAACCGCCCCGGCTGCTGCGTCGCTGGCGTCGACTTGTACCACCATCGGCTGGGTTGGGTCGACGTGCAGTAGCGTGGGCTCAGACGCGAAAGCTTGCTTGAGGGCCAGGAACGCTGCCTCCGATTTCTCATTCCAGCCGAGCGCTGCGCTGGGCCGCGTGGCGCGAGGACCTCTCCCCTTGGTACCTAGCAAGTCCGTGAGGGGAGCCACTACGGAGGAGTATCTGGGGATGAAGCCTCTAAAAAAGTTAGCAAACCCCAGGAAGCTTTGTAGCTGTTTCCGGGTGCGGGGCCTTTCCCAGGCCAGCACCGCCTGCACCTTCTCGGGGTCCATAGCTATGCCCTGGGCTGAGATGCGGTAGCCCAAATAGTCCAGGGAGGGACGGTGGAATTCGCACTTAGCCAGCTTCACGTATAGGTGGTTTGCCAGCAGGCGCTTTAACACCTCCCTCACCAGGGTCACGTGCTCTTGGGGATCTTGGCTGTAGATCAGGACGTCATCCAAATAAACAACCACCCCCTGAAACAGAAGGTCCTGCAACACCTCATTAATTAGACTCATGAAAACCCCAGGTGCCCCGCTTAAACCGAACGGCATCACTTTAAATTCGAATTGTCCCAATTGACAGTTAAACGCTGTTTTCCACTCATCCCCCTCCCGGATGCGTACCCGGTAGTACGCCTCCCTTAGGTCCAGCTTAGTGAACAGAGTCCCTTTGCCCAGCCGGGCCAGCAAATCCGGGATCAGCGGGAGGGGGTAAGCGTTCCCCGCTGCGATGGCGTTGAGGCCCCGGTAGTCCTGGCATAGCCGTCGGGACCCATCCTTTTTCCGGACGAACAAGACTGGAGCTCCCATGGGACTGGAAGCGGGCCGGATGAAACCTCGGGCCAGATTTTTACCCAAAAACTCCCGGAGGTCCTTGAGCTCACCCTCACTCATCTTGTAGATGCGCCCTTTGGGTAGTACCGCCCCCTCTGGGATGTTGATAGTGCAGTCCGTGCGGCGGTGTGGGGGTAGCTCGTCCGCTTCCCGCTCGCTGAAAACGGCTGCGAGGTCTCGGTACTCTGGCGGGACCTCGGGCTCTGGTATCTCCTGCTGCGCCGCCGCCGCTCCCCTGGGACGCGCCGCCGTCCTCTTGTGGCTGGAATTCTCGTGGGGGACCCGATGCCGTGCACCCACCGTCAAGTCGAACTTCAGGGTCCCCGCCCGCCAGTCCACCACGGGGTTGTGTTCCTTCAGCCAATCCAGGCCCAACACCGCCCGATATCCCGCTACGGGGACCTGGATCAGCCACCGCAGCTCTTGGTGGTCCCCTATGTGGATGGCGATAGGACCCACCTCCTCCCCGAAAGGTCCCCCCTGAATCGGGCTGCCGTCCATCTGGACGAAAACCAGGGGAACCTTCCGAATGCGCTTCGGTAGCCCCAAAGCCCGGGCTATCTGGGGGTGGACCATGCTGTGGTCGCATCCAGAGTCCAAAAGAGCCTCCCCCACCCAACTTAGTCCGTTCTCCGGGTTCCGGAGCTCTAAAATTACCACGTTCGGAGGTCGCGCCTCATGCTGTAGGGGTTTTCCCTCGCACCGCGGGACCTGCTGCCCGGCGCCGTCTACAGCAGGTCCTGGCCGTTTCCCGTCGCCTGGGCGCTTCCCGGTTCGTTGCGGAGGTCCTCCGCCCGGCGTGCCTGCTGGGGGCGTGTCGCACCTCCCCCCTGGGAGAGCCCGCGGTCCTCCCCCCCTTGCCGTTGGCACGCTGCTGCGAAATGTCCTGACCCCCCGCATTTCAGGCACAGACCTTCCCGGCGTCTCCTTTCCCGCTCGGGGTTCGGGGGTCGTTTGGGGCGAGAGTTGTCGGGGCCCGGTCTCGGCGCCTCGGCTGACCCGCCTTTGGCCTCCCGGGGGGGGTGCGGCGGCCCAACCCAGGCTGGCTTCCAGCTTGGCGACCACAAAACACCACCCCTCCAGTGTGGACAGATCTTCTTCCGTCCCCTTGATCACGGCCCATTCCCTGAGCTTCGGGTTAAGGCCCTCCCGGAAGTACTCGATTTGGGTCTCCTCGTTCCAGGAGAACACCTTGCCTGCTTCCCTCCGGAAAATGTCTATATAGTCCATAACCCCCCTAGTACCCTGTCGAAGTCCCTTGATCCGACTCTTTGCCTTGTCCTCAGCCTGGGGGTCCTGGAATCGTCGGCGGAGCGCGACCACGAAGTCCTGCAGGTCCCGAGTTGCCGGGTCGCCGCGCTCGGCCAACCCTAGGTACCACTGACCCGCCTTGCCCTGGAGACACGAGGCCACCCCCCAGACCAAGTCCTCGGAGTCCTCATACCGGTCTCCATACCTCCGGGCATGCGTCAGCGCGTGGAGGAGGAACTGCGGGAGGTCGTCCGGCGTCCCGTCGAAACGCGCCTTAAGCTCTGGGGGGGAACGTTTTGGAGAGTAGTCCGACCCCCTCCGGATCCGGGATTCTCGGCGTCCGCCGTCTCGTCCTGCTCCGCTCTACCGGCTACCAACTTGCCCAACGACGCCGTGCCGCTCCCTGCCTTGCACGTCGCTCCTGCGTTGGTCCGGCTCTCGCCGCCCCGTCGGCTCACCCGCTCCCCCGAGATCCTCTGCTGTCTCGCCTCTCCGCTGGCCGTCTCGCCTACTCGGGACTGAAAACTGCTCCGGGTCGGGGTCCGGGGCCCGCTCACCAGTGCCGGGCTCGTCCTCGTCGCTGGAGACGTCCTCACTCGACGCGATCCCCTCCGCTGTTGTATTACCAGTCCCTCCGGGCCCGGCCCGAGCTTGCTCACGGGCTTCAGCTGCCTGCAAGCGCCTGGCCAAGTCCGCCATGGCCCGCCGCAGGTCCTCTAGGGATTCCTCAGGTCCTACCGGGCGAAGCGCCTGCCTCAGCTGGGTGTCCCAGGTTGGGGCCAACCCCCCAGACCTCGGCGCGCTCCCCGCCGTGCTTGGGAACCCCATGGCCCGGCGCCTTCCCTTGGCCGCCGCTGCCGAGGGTCTCGGGGTCCTGGACAGCTGCTCCTGGCCCCCCGATTTTCGGAGGAAATCTCCCGGGGACATTAAACTCATGTTCCCGGGGTTCGTGGGGGTCGAGACCGCCCCGTTGCTTGAAAACGCCATCTCTGGATCCGTCCCGATAAGCGCTCGGATGCGATGCCGACCCTGGAGTTCGGTGGGAAGCTCTTACGATGTCGGGGACCCGCTTGCTAACTGAAAAAACAGGGTGCCCCTTTGAAGAAAACGTCACGCCAGGCCTGGTGAACGATACAACAGGAACAAGCTTTATTTCAGCAACGTGGAGTCCGCTGGTATGGAGTAAGAGCTTCCACTGAACTCCAGGTGGAAACTCCCTTTTATACAAAACCCACCTCCTTAGGCTGTATTGCCCCACCCAGTACTTGCGGAGGGAACATGCTGATACAATCATGACTCATGCACATATGCGAGGTTTTCCGGGGTTCCTGATGGCCCATTTTCCTGGAACAAAGGGCCATCTCCGGGCCCTTGTCAAACGGTGGAGGGGGACATTGAGGTTCTTTAGCGGCCATTGCCACCTCAACGATCGGGTGGGGCGCCCAGCTGCCGGCTTGCCTATGATCACCATGCCCTACCTCCGTGATCGCGGGCGCCTCTGATGGCGGGGTTCGGTCCGGTTCCCAAGCCACCAAGGACCGAACCACGACAAATAGCAATCTTCAAGTACTTGAGGGGCTGACACATAGAGCAGGGATCCTCAACCTGTGGTCCTCCAGATGTTCATGGACTACAATTCCCATGAGCCCCTGCCAGCAAATGCTGGCAGGGGCTCATGGGAATTGTAGTCCAAGAACATCTGGAGGACCACAGGTTGAGGATCCCTGACATAAAGGATGGAGCAGAGTTGTTTCCTGTTGCTCCAGAAGGTCGGACCAGAACCAATGGGATGAAATTAATTCAAGAGAATTTTTGGCTAAACATCCGGAAGAAGTTCCTGACAGTCAGAGCGGTTCCTCAGTGGAACAGGCTTCCTCGGGAGGTGGTGGGTTCTCCTTCTTTGGGGATTTCTAAACAGAGACTAGAGACCCATCTGGCAGAAATACTGATTTTATGAGCTTAGGCAGATAGTGAGATGGTGGGCAGGGAGGGATGTGCCAGTGTTGGTCTCGTGTGGCCCTTCCTTGGCATCCCCAGGGAATTGCTGATTGTCACTGTGGGATTGTAGGTGAATTTTCTCCAAGCCAGGCTGGATTCTGGAGATCATTTGTGCATAAAATCGGGGTAATTTTGGTGGACAGGTAGTTGTGAGTTCCTGGAGGTCCCTTCCAACTCTATGATCCTATTATCCTATGGTGGAGGCGGGATTCAAACCCAGCTCCAACATGTTAGCCGTCACACCGTCCCCTTCAGATATTCCTTTGGAAAACAACGTGTGAATGAGAGGCAGTGTGAATAAGTGGTTAGATAGCCTTGGAGAGGCTTCAGTCAGTCTGAAAGGGCCTGCTTGTGGAGGGTTCGTGAATTCCAACTGGTCGGTGGGTTGCCAGCCTCCAGGTGGGGCCTGGGGATCCCCTGGAATTGCAGCTCATCTCCCGACTACAGAGATCAGTTCCCCTGGAGAAAAGGGCTGCTTGGGAGGGGGGACTCAGGGATGCCAGCCTCCAGGTGGGGCCTGGGGATCCCTGGAATGACAGCTCCTCTCCAGACTGCAGAGATCAGTTCCCCTGGAGGAAAGGGCTGCTTGGGAGGGGGGACTCCAGGGCTTCATGCCCCATGAAGAGCAAGATATTTTTAAAATATCCCACACTTTTCTACTGAAGGAGTTTCAAAGTGGCATTCATAGAATCATAGAATCATAGAGCTGGAAGGGGCCATACAGGCCATCTAGTCCAACCCCCTGCTCAATGCAAGATCAGCCCAAAGCATCCTAAAGCATCCAAGAATAGTGTGTATCCAACCTTTGCTTGAAGACTGCCAGTGTCAAACACCTTTCTCTTCTTCTCCCCACAACAGCTGCAGGTAAGTGAGGCTGAGAGAGCTCTGAGAGAACTGCTCTGTGAGAACAGCACTTAGAGAACTATGACTGGCCCAAGATCCCCCTGCTGGCTGCAGGCGGAGAAGGAGTCGGGAATCCATCCCAGCTCTCTAGATTTGAGTCTGTTGCTCTTACCCACCGCATCAAACTGGCTCACCTCATTTGCATGTTTAAAATCACGCCAAACCTCAAGTAGCTCAACACACTTTCTAAATGGCATCGGAGGGCGCCGTGTTGGGGACCTCGGGGTCTCTCGAAGAAGGGCTCTTGTATGGGTGACTCCGAAGCCCCGTCCCATTACGTTCTTAGCTATGCCCTTTGAAAAGTCACGGAGCTACACCGAAATAGCCTGCAGGAGGCTTTTCCACCTCGGGAATTTTTGCCAGTGGTTTCAAGGAAACGTCTCCCTTGCGGTGTTACTTGCTGCCACCTAGTGGCAACATTGAGAGTGGGATTTTTTTTTTTAATGCAGACGCGAGATTAAAGGACAAAAAGCACACCTGCCTTATAAAAAGAAGACGGATGAGAAATTTAGTGGGTGAAACCCTCATTTGACACAGCCTGGAATTGGTGCATCTCCCTCTGGAATGCCAAGAGTCTGGAAAAACCGTTGAAGCGGCCGGTGTGTAAGGGGCCAAGATCCCAAGAACGGATGCTGAGGGGCGGAAGTCTAATCCCGTGATTATCTTCCCCCTGTGCATGGCTTTTATTTATTTCTTTGATACGATTGATTCAGGCAGGCAAAATGAGTGCTCAGGGAACCCACTTGCAAGAACACGGCCTGCTGAACTCGTAAGGCAACTGATACCGTAAGGAGAAGGAGCCCTTGATTTGTGTTCAGATGTTCCCCCCTCTTGTCTTTGCAGAAGCTGGAACCCCTCATCCTTTCGAAAGACGTCCCTCTGGACAAATATTCGAGGCAGCGGACGGGGACAGCAGCTTGGGCGGTGCAGGTGAGTGTCCCAGCAGTCTGGAGAAAAGAAAAAGTACAGAGCATAGAATAGCCTTGATGGGGACATGATGCCAGAGTAGGAGCACCAGTAACCTTGTGCGTATTGAGGTAGGAGCAGGCCCAGGGAGGGGGGGGGCTGGGGATCTCCCGAAAGGACATCTCCTCAACATTTATAACATTCTCAACATTTATAAGCCTTCCTCATGCCCCCTCCCCCTTCTCTCAACAGAGAGGTTACTGATTCTTCATCCTTTCCTCACAGGGAAGATCTAATGCCTGTTCTTTTGTCACCTTCAAGCAAGTCTTTTTGGGAGGAGCCATGAATCCATGGCAGAGCCTCTGCTTGGCACGCAGAAGGTCCCTGGTTCAATCCCCAGTATCTCCAGTTCAAGGGACCAGGCAGGAGGGGATGGGAAAGACTGACCTTTATAGACCAATAATCTGACTTAGTAGAAGCCGCTTCCTGTGTTCATATCCATATTAAGGAGGAGCCATGCTTCTGCTTGGCCTGCGGAAGGTCCCAGGTTCAATCCCTGGCATCTCCAGTTAAAAGGACCAGGCAGGAGGGGATGGGAAAGATCTCGACCTTGGACCCTGGAGAGCCGGTCTCAGTCTGAGTTGACACCACAGACCTCCAGGGAGCTTTGTGGCTTGATCGAGGGAGCGACAACAAAAATAGCAGGCCTGCTGTTTTCTAAAACATTTGGATCCTTTCTCTGTGTTCGTTGCTCACCCTGCAGGGGCTGGAGAAGGGAGGCCCAGCTGTTGTAGCCACCCCCGGAAGGAGACGGCAGCACCTTCACAAGATGAGGGTCCTGGAAAGGCACCAAGAGGTAATGGAAAAGGGTTTTCGTGCTATTTCAGAACGTGAAGCAAAGAGGACCTGGGCAAACGGCGGACTCTTTGGAGGGTCCCCGTGTTGGTCTGAAGCAGCAGGTCAAAGTTCGAGTCCAGCAGCAACTTTAAGACTTACAAAGTTTCATTCAAGTTATTTATTTTTAGGTTTAGTATTCATTATTATATTTTTGATTGTCGCTCTTGGCCCGGTCGGCTCGTGGCAGTTTACCTCAAAAGTTCAAAATACAAACCCTTCGGAATCACTGCAGAACTGCTGCAGACATTGGGTCAATCAAGGCAGCTCGAGGCTTGTGGCAGAGGGACTCCAAAAGGTGGATTGGGAGGGTCGGAGGTTGGCCACACCCCGACTCTGGCTGGCTGGAGCATTGTGGGAAAAAAGGCTTCTGTATTTCCCCCCTCTGTGAAATGTTAGAGGGTATGAAATTCATGTCAGCTCCAGTGCCAAAGATCAATCGATCTGTCTGTCCATCCATCCACCCACTGTCTGTCCTACCTGTCCACCCCTCCACCTATCCACCCATCTACCTGCCCATCTATCCAACCACCCACCCACCTGCCCACCCACCCATCCCTCCCTCCCTCCACCCGCCCATCCATCCATCCATTCATCCATCCATCCATCCACCCGCCCATCCCTTCACCCACCCACCCACCCACCCACCCATCCATCCCCCCATCCACCCACCCACACACCCACCCATCCCTTCATCTACCCACCCACCCGTCCGTCCATCCGTCTGTCCCTCCACCCACCCACCCACCCACCCATCCCTCCGCCCGTCCATCCATCCGTCCATCCATCTGTCCGTCCATCCTTTTGAGACGAGTCCATTGTAAACTCAGGCAGAACAGAAGAGGAGGCTGCGCCAGGAGGCAACCACTGCCAAGCCAAAAAGGAAAGACTTCAGAGTTCAACAGAAGTTTGGCCAACAAGGGCTGCAAGAGGACAGCTCGGATGACGAAGAGTTGTTCGCCGTCCAACATGATGACCTTGGTAAGTGACATCAGCTAAGGGTCCCCAAATAAATCTGTCTGGCCTCAACCAGAGCCAGGGCCTTCTTGGTCCTGCCTCCTGCCAGGTAGAATGAGCTTCCCGGGGAGATCAGGGCCCTGATGGAATTTGCAGAGTTCTACAGGGCCTGCAAGATGGAGCTCTTCTACCGGGCCTATGTGTCAGGATCACTGCCTGGTCCTGCCATGAGTTGACATGAGTTTCTCCATGTTTGTTTGCTTTACTTTCTGACTCTCTATTCCTTGCTGTTCTTGGGGCCCCTTGTAACCCAGGCCCATATATTATGCTTGCATGCCTGAAATCAAAACTGCTTTGTTACATCCTGCTATCTCAGGGAGCTGTGAATTATTTGTCTTTTGAACCCGCCGGCTGGGCCTGCCTTTTGTAACCATAACATCTTATCTTGTCCGGAGGCGACCAAGGACGTGCGAGAAGTAACACTGTGTTTTATGGCACCTGGTGCCTCATCCCCCCTCCCCTTGGGAACTCTCAAGTTTTGGGCGGGAGAATACTATTGATAAGGGGAGGCAAATGCAGACTCTGGCAGATTTGACTTTCTTAGCTTAGGTGTATGAAGTAACTTCTCAATAAACGCTTTCTTTATTAAAGAAGCTTGTTGTGAGTTCTTGCAACGCTTGACACAATGGTTGAGACTAGTGCAGAAGTTCTGCTATCTAAATATTGGGCCTCCCCTCCCCTCCCTTCCTCCTCCTAGTTAATAGCATCAATGGTAAATTTTACTGTCAACCTTAGCAACATTTACTGGTGCTGACAGTGGTTTTAACCGTGATTTTATTTTATAGATTTATTTATTTTATTTTATTTATTTTATTTTATTTCTGCTGTTTTATTATATTATAATTGAATTGTTGTCCACCACCCTGAGATGACAAGGCTGAGAGGGGGGGGCAGATGATAGATGAAGGAGAAGGAGGGAGGAGGAGGAGGAGGAGGAGGAGGAGGAGGAGAGAGAGAGAGAGAGAGAGAGAGAGAGAGAGAGAGAGATGGGAATCTAACCCCCAAATTTTTTAGGCTAATCGTAGTTTTGAAAGAGACCCAACCAAAGAGAACAAAATGTTAAAAATATGCATTAAAAAAGAATAATGAACAACCTTTAATGAAAATATAAGCAGGGTCAGCCCTGCCTAAAATATTTACAGTGCACTCCCTGGAATTTTCGGTTGACAGCATCTGAATATGCAAAGAGGTACGGAGCACCAGGCTGCTTAAATAATCAAATAGTTTGTATTGTGAAGAGAAACAACTGTGTACACAGGACACAGGAGAGAAGACAGTCCCACATAGCTGTCTCACTGTTGTCTGCAGACGTTCAGTTCTGTTCTGGAGGCAAGCAGGCAGGAAGTGCGCTCGAAGGAGCAGGAAGTCCCCAAATGAGCCAACCAGGGCACAGGAGGAACTCATTTGAAAAAAATATCAGGAACTTCCTAATCTAACTATGCTAAACACCCATCTTCTCCATTGCCCCCTGCAGGACTCTCTTCATGTTCTGTTCCATCATGCAGACTGAAGATTTTGTATACGGTTGTGCGGTTCGGTGCGGTTCGGTCACCACGGTTCGGAAGCCCGAAGGTGTGCGTAGGAGGCCAGTGCTATGGTGCGGAGAGGAGAGGCGGCAGCAGTGGCGGCATGCCAGCTGGCTCTGTGCCTGCATGCTGCCGCCACTGCTTCCCCTCTTCTCTGCACTGTAGCGCTGGCCGCCTCAGGCTTCGGTGATTGCCGAGGCGGCCGAACCGCACCAAAGTGCACAGCCCTAATCTTGTATCTTCCCACGTTTTCTTCCCCTCCCTGTAGGTGTTGATCCTTGGGCCAGCCAGATACATCAAGGGCACAGACTCCCTGAGACTCATCCGGGCCACATCAGTAAAGTGGAGTCGTGGTTGCGGAACCAGCAGGTGAGGCGGGAATCGTTTTGGGACGCTTGGAGCATCGACTCTGACAGCTGGAAAGGGTCCGATGAGGGGAAGCTCTCTCGAAGGCCAGCCTTAGTGAGAACCAAGACGGAGCGGATCCAACTCTTTGACGAGTTCTTCGATCGGGAGTTCTGATCAACAGCAGCCGGAATGAGGCCCTCTTGGCGGTGAGGAGCGAACTGTGGAACTCCATAAACTGCATCTTTACTCCGGATGGAACCGAAACAATGTACAATTCCCCTTTATTAAATCACAGTTTTCATGAGTCATCTCCCTATTGGCTAGTGCCCATAACGTCATAGGTAACTTAAGATTTCTATGCCCTGAGCCTTCAGGGAAGGGCAGGGTATAATGGTTGTTGTTGTTATTATGGAAATTGAGGGATTTTTACCCAATCTGTTCCACATAATATATTTATGGTAAGGGCTCGGAGGAGGAGCTGGTCTCATGGCTTAAGTGCCATTCAGAGCTTAACACCCACTCAGGGTGGCTGTCCCGCCCCTGAGTGCTTCATCCTCCTCCAACTGGCTTGCCTGTCTGTCCAGAGGCCGGCCAATTGCCTTCCATCCCCCGCCCCTGCCCACCCCCTCCTCCTCCCACTTCCCTCCGAGGCTCGGAGGCTGCAGATCCCTGCTGCATGAGAGCTCCCCCTGCCGGTGAGTTCCCTAACAGCTGCCTGCAGCCTTTCCAGGTCCTGGGGGGAAGGAGAGGCCATCTGCAGAGGTCTTCCACTCCACCCCCCCCCCATCTAGCACCCATTGTATTCCTGAATGCAACGGTTTTGGCTCCTAGTATAGAAATAAAACTAGTACAAGCGGAAAACTGAAACAAACCCCAAAGCTATTATATCACATCCATTCTACAGCTAGAAATTAATTTCCCACCCTGGACAGGAAAGCATTCGGTTTTCCAAAATTATCAGGCATCCGGCCATGTAGAGTGGAGCAAATTAGGTTTTGTAGATGAATGCATTGTTCTTATTTCTCTCACCGATCCTCTTTCTTTGGGATTGTATTCTTCTTCCAGTTCTGCACAACAATTAGCCTAGCAAATGTTAGGGCATTAAGAACGAGAGTGGGTCGCCATGTTATTCTGGAGCAGAACGAAGGGCAACTTGAAGACCGACAAAGTTAGGTTCCCGCCCCACTCTCTCCCGAATTTAACCCCTACAAACCCCTGACTTCGTTTTGTCTGTAGTTCTGCCGAGCACCGAGTTCGAGGTCCGAGAAGGGATCGTAAACCTGCACTGTAATTGGCCAATGCGGAGTTAGATCCCGTCTGCCAGATCCGGTCAGTTTGAAGTGAAACTGACCAATAGCATGCATTGGTGGGAAGATCTATTGTGAGACTATTGTATATATTAAACAGGGGTCGTCAAACTGCGGCCCTCCAGATGTCCGTGGACTACAATTCCCAGCTGGCAGGGGCTCACGGGAATTGTAGTCCATGGGCATCTGGAGGGCTGCAGTTTGACTACCCCTGGCATACAAGTTGGGTTTGTTTGTGAGTTACTCGGCATCAATTTTTGCCTCTTTGTACTTTCTTGCTGGGGTCATAATAAAGAGCTGAACCAATCTCCGTCTCTTGGTTTCTCAACCCACAAATTCAACTTGGCTTGTTTGATTTCTGGTCCTTGAATCTGTGGCATGTCTTTATTACACCATGTGTTGATTTACTGCCCACCTTCTTGCTTAAATGCCAGGGCTGAAGAAATTTGGTTTCTTGCCGGCCCTGGGTTTCCCAAATGGGTGGGAATTAATTTTTTACACATTTATAAAATGTGTTTGACATTTATTGGGTGATAGGACCATATATGGTCTCATTGACCTGCCCCCTCTCCCAAAATAGCCAATGATGGGCCTGGAGGAGATGGGAAGGGGAGGGGCCACAGGTGGGCGTGTCCACAGTTCTGCTCCCCAACTATATTCTGCTAAATTGTGCGGCTTCTGGGGTTTCTCAAAGCCTGAAGAATGTTCCAGGGGGTTCTCAACAGTAAAGAAATCGAGAAACCCTCGCTTATACCTTGAATAGAACTCGGCTGATCTTAAAATTTCCCCTGCATTCAAAGTTCAATTTGTCTTAGACCAGTGGTTCTCAACCTAGGGCTCGGGACCTCTTTGGGGGTCGAACAACCCTTTCACAGGGGTTGCAGCAGGGTAAGCTGCTTGGCCGGGGGAGTCGCCATTCACACAACAGCCTTGCGGGGTAGATCGAGACACAGCGTTCGTCTGTCTGGAGCAGCGGAAAAGAGCGAGATCGGCATGGAGGGACAAGGGGCAGAACTGAACTGAGAAACCCTGAAAAAAAAAACAATTTATATACAATCCCGAACAATGGATCTTCATGCCATTGGCCAGTTTCGGATTAATTTCTGTGAAAGAACCCTAGCATTATTTTATGGTTGGGGGTCACCACAACGTTGAGAAACTGTATTACAAGGTCGCGGCATTAGGAAGGTTGAGAACCACTGTCTTAAGACGGTTATTTATACATCCGGCAAGTGAGCACAGGAGAACAACTGTGTCTGTTTCTGTAATTATATGTGTGCAAAGCGCCATTATCACAGGTCTTCAAGTCATTTGAATAGTCATAGAATCATAGACCATACAGGCCATCTAGTCCAACCCTCTGCTCAGAATCAGAATCATAGAGTTGGAAGGGGCCATACAGGCCATCTAGTCCCACCCCCTGCTCAACGGAGGATCAGCCCTAAGCATCCTAAAGCATCCAAGAAAAGTGTGTCTCCAACCTTTGCTTGAAGACTGCCAGTGAGGGGGAGCTCACCACCTCCTTAGGCAGCCTATTCCACTGCTGAACTACTCTGACTGTGAAAATTTTCTTCCTGATCTCTAGCCTATATCATTGTACTTGTAGTTTAAACCCATTACTGCGTGTCCTCTCCTCTGCAGCCAACGGGAACAGCATCCTGCCCTCCGCCAAGCGACAACCTTAGTGACCCTGGGATCCTTGGTGGTTTCCCATCCAGATCCTAACAAGGGCAGACCCTGCTTAGATTCCTTGGCCTGACAAAATCGGGCTAGCCCAGCCCGTCCAAGTCAGGGTGTTTCTATAATTAAGAACGTTAAAAAGAGAGAGATCTCGATTTTTTCAGGGGGAGTCAACCTGTGTTCCTCCAGATGTCCATGGACTACAATTCCCATGAGCCCCTGCCAGCGTTTGCTGGCAGGGGCTCGTGGGAATTGTAGTCCATGGACATCTGGAGGAACACAGGTTGACTCCCCCTGGATTAGCTCATTTCAGCTCCAAGTCTCAGACCACAAGTTTATCGTTACAGACTCCGATTTCCTTGGAAAGCACCTGACTTTTAACTGTACGAAGCGGAGCCTGGAAACAGGGACGGAATCAGCCTTGCCTGGATTTTTGGCTCATTTCTCGCACAGCCAAGTGTGGAAAACTCCCCTCCGCATTAGTGGCCCCCACCTGGTGGAACGAGCTCCCGGAAGAGACCAGAGCCCTGCCCGAACTTCCACAATTCCGCAGGGGCTGCAAAAGGGAGCTCCCCCACTTGAGGCCGACAGACCCCAAAAGATCTGCAGCTCCCCCCTCCCAGACACCCCCTCCATGACCTGAAGCAGCTGGACCTCTCTGGGGGCTTTGTCTAAGTTATCGTTTATTTGAAGCCACTGTTAGATTGTTAGACTGTTCTGTGTTACTCCTGCAATGTTTTATGGGGACCGTCCTGAGCTGGACAGGAGGACAGTATAAAAATCTAATAATAGAATCATAGAGTTGGAAGGCACCTCCTGGGTCATTTACTCCAACTCCCTGCACTATGCAGGACACTCACCACCCTCTCGCTCATCCACTGTCACCTGCCACCCCCTTGAACCTTCACAGAATCAGCCTCTCCGTCAGATGGCTCTCCAGCCTCTGCTTAAGGTTCTCCAAAGATGGAGAGCCCACCACCTCCCGAGGACGCCTGTTCCACTGAGAAACCGCTCTCACTGTCAGGAATTTCTTCCAGAGGTTTAGATGGAATTTCTTTTGCATTAGTTTCATCCCATTGGTTCTGGTCCGTCCCTTCAGGGCAAGAGAGAACAGCTCTGCTCCATCCTGTCAAAAACAGGGTGCAAGCTGGGTACTCGTTTTACCGACCTCGGAAGGATGGAACTTGATCCAATCTCCAATCTGGAGCCAATGCAGCTGGATGAACACTGGTGTTAAACTTTGTGGGTCTTCAAGGTGACCCTCTTCTCAAACGTTGTTCTATTGCTTCAGACCATCACGGCTCCTCTCTTGAATCTAAACTGAGGCTATCATGCTTTGCTCACATTAGAAGACGGTAATACAAGGAAAACATCAGGGCAGCAGGAAACAAGAAAGACCCTACCTGAGAAGGGTTGGTCAAGAAAGCACGGAAGCCCTGACCCTCCATTTGCAAGACCTGAGCAAAGGTATTAACGACAGGATGTATGTTTAAATTAAAGTTATAATTATGATTGAAAAGGCCACCCACAGAGCATTTCGGCAAAATGTCTTCTTCAAAGAATCGTTGGCTGAAACCAAACAGGTCAGACCTCAGACTGGCTGCAAAAGGCTCATAACTGGCCCCAAGAGATAACAAGGCGACCAAATTTAAGCTCTTAAGATGAATAGGTTGCTATTGTCACGGTCATCCAGAAGGTGCAAGAAAGCAGCCATGTTAATAGCGGCCTAAATTTGGTTGGAGCCACTTTTCAGCTTTGGCAGCCAGTCTGAGGTCTCATTTGTTTTGGACACCCTCAAGTTTAAATGTCGTTCAAACAAATTGGCATAGGCTATGACTGCATATTATCTCTGGAGGAGACTTCCATCACGCACTGAATTAAGCCAAGGCTTAAAAAAAAAACAACCACCTTGTTTTGGTTTCAGCAAATGATTCTTCGAAGGCATTTAGCCCCCGAAACAAGCTCTAAGCCAGACTTTCTCAACGTTTGTCCTGTTGAGAAGCCTTGGAAACACTCTCCAAGCTTTGAGAAACCCCAGAAGTGGCATGAACATGCAGAATAGGGTTGGGAAGCAGAGCTGTGGACACGCCCAACCAGGACCCCTCCCCTTCCCACCCCCTCCAGCCCCATCACTGTCCATTTTGGGAGGGGTCAACAGGGCCATATATGGTCATAAGGTAAAGGTATCCCCCTGTGCAAGCACCGAGTCATGTCTGACCCTTGGGGTGACGCCCTCCAGCGTTTTCATGGCAGACTCAATACGGGGTGGTTTGCCAGTGCCTTCCCCAGTCATTACCATTTACCCCCCAGCAAGCTGGGTCCTCATTTCACCGACCTCGGAAGGATGGAAGGCTGAGTCAACCTTGAGCCGGCTGCTGGGATCGAACTCCCAGCCTCACGGGCAGAGCTTTCAGACTACATGTCTGCTGCCTTACCACTCTGCGCCACAAGAGGCTCTTATATGGTCATAGCACCCGATAAATGCTTAACAAATTTAAAAAATATCTTTAAAATCAATTCACTGCCACCCACTTGGGAAACCCTTTCAGGGCCCTCAAGAAACCCCAGGGTTTCACGAAGCCCAGGCTGAGAAAGCCTGCTCTAACTGGTGGCTTTTCCAATCATATTTATTCCTAACTTCCATGGTTGCATTGTCTAGCCATCGTTGGCTACTGTTCTGAAACGATTTGACAGCCACGTGGCCTGGAAAAAGTTTTCTCTTTGTGATGTCGCATCTGAAGTAATTTTGCCGTACCCAGTTCCCGCTGGGCTGGTCGATTCTACATACCTAGAAGTACAGCATACAAAAAAATGTGCCATGAATGTTGTAATATATTAGCTCCTTTACATAGACAGAACCCTTAACATACACGGATGAAGGACATGGTGTGGATTGCTGGCCACGTATGCAGAGCGGCAGGCCAGATAAAGGCCTCTAAATTCTCGAAATCAGTCCCTGGGAGAGCCAAGCATTAATTATGTCCCAGCTAGTGCTCTCTGTCCACCTCAGTGTCTTGCAGTCAAGTAGGGAGCCAAATACATATGTGCATGCCCTTGGGTGCTTTTCATTTTAAATCAGGGGTAGTCAAACTGCGGCCCTCCAGATGTCCATGGACTACAATTCCCAGGAGCCCCTGCCAGCGAACGCTGGCAGGGGCTCCTGGGAATTGTAGTCCATGGACATCTGGAGGGCCGCAGTTTGACTACCCCTGTTTTAAATTGTATTGTTAATAAATAAATACATTATGAGAAGGGTTCAAGCATCACACAGGGATGGGTGCAGAGGGAGAGAAAGAAACCATACACCGTGTGTCCAGAGGAAAGCCCCAGGTTTAAATTAAAATCCTTTATTTTTTCCCAAATACAATTCACAACTTATACATAGTGGAGGGGGGGGGAGATGCTCAGTCTGTGCAAAATCAGGATAGCCTTCCTTACAAACTTAGCTGTCCAGAAACGGGTCTTTTTCTCTGCAGTGTGACGGGGAGGGTCAAGTCCCCCCTCTCTAAAGGTACAGCAACTTCAACCAGTTTTACAACATGACAAGCTGAAATCCTCAACAGACAACGTGGTAAGGCAAAAAAAAAATGTTGAATTCTGAAGGTTTTTCCCTTCCCAGTATAAAGGAAGCATTTCCCTCCCAGTATAAAGGAAGCGATTTCCCATGAGTCATCTAAGATTTCTTTCTTTCTTTCTCTCTTTTTTTTAATTTTATATATATTTCTTATACCAATGCTGTCCTTGCTGAACTGACAAAAAGTGTTTTGTTTTACATATTGCACTGACAGACAGAAGTACATACTGTGTAACTGCTGGGGAGGGGGGGGTAGTTTTTAACAAGCCTACGTAGGTTCCAGTTGAATGGGGAGGAGGGAGAAGAATGTGAATCCAGCCTCAGACTCACCTTCCGCCCAATATTTTTTTTCCAGAAGGGAAATTAAAAACCGCACGAGGTTTGGGCTTTTGGGGAAATAGAGGAACTGAAAAGCAGCTTAAGAAAAGGATGCCTCGAAAACTGAAGAGCAAAGCAGCGTCGTTTTTAAAGAACGTAGAAGCAAAGCCGACGGTGAGCCGAAATCAAAATTGCATTGTCCCGTCTGCTTTCAAAACGGTTCCGCAGCTAGCCCAATGGCAATTCTGATTAATTCTTTTGTTAAAAAATAATAATAATCAACCCAATTTTACGTTAATTTGTCTCTCCGTGTTTGGAAAAGATTTCCCTCCTTCTCTTTAAAGGAACAAAGTGCATCAAGCTCCCCTTTTAGCAGCCACACGAGATCCGTCTCCCCCCCGCCCCACTTCCTTGCTATAAGACAAGAGCTTTTTAAGCCTTCGCCGTCTGGGAGAAGTCATCCAAATCAATGAAGTCGGAAATAATTTATTCTCCAAATCCGGAATTTTAAATAAAAGCCATTCTTGCAAAGACAGAAAAACAAAGACAAAACAAAATTTTTTAAAAAAATCAGGAAGTAAAAGAAAAAGCATGCATTCAAAAAAAAATTTTTTTTAGCGGTGAAGACAAAGATACGTATCTACATGGGCACGGGCAGACGCAAGTTAAATTGTTACCGGTACTCAATGTTAACACACATCCCACTCTACGATAACAGGTTTGTCTTTTTTCATTCACTAATCACTGAGGTGCCTAAAAAGTCTGAAGCCTTAAAAAAAAAAGACCATCCCCAGGAGGGGGGGGGGGGAAGAACTATGGTGAGATTTGTATGAAATATTAGTATACTTAGAGAATTTCACAATCTACATTGGCTTTTTTCTTTCGCGCTTCTTTTCTCCCTGGAACAAAAATGTCATAAAAAGAGAGTTTGTTCCACGTCACGCAGCCCCTCGGAGAGAGCGTTCGCCGTTTTTATGTCACAGGACTCAGTAGACTTGCAAATGGGGGGTGGGGGGGGGAAGAGAAAAAAAAAACAGTACTTTGCTACCTACTGGCACATCTTCCTGGTTACCCAAATAAGAAAAGAGAAACAAACAAAGAAAATGGATCTGAAGTCTGCAACACTCTGTTGTTAAATCGGGAACAAAAAAAAACAAAATAATAGTAACTGCGCCATGCCACACAGTGCAACGAATTTGGAGGTGCAACGCTCGATGGAGACAGAGAAGAAGAGCTGTGTGGGAAATCAGGAGGTCCACCCGCAAAGCAATGCCACACAAAATTGCATTGCATGCAAAGGAAACTGCGGCGGCGTCAGGAAGAGATGTCCGCGGCGGCGGCGGCGACGGGAGGGGGGGCGGATCGGCGGCCTCCGGTTAACGCAGCCACAGTTTAAGACGCAGCGCGTCCACGCCGTTTAAATAGTATCTGAACAGCCTCTTGTCTCGCACAAAGCCAAGGTTCTCGTAAAGTTTCAACGCTGACTTGTTGGTGATCTCGGTTTCCAAGACGACCTACGAAAGAGGAGACATCCGTCAAGGAGAGCGGTGCTCTTTCGGGACGCGGCGGAGAACGCCAGACCGGCCACGGCGCCGAAACCCCGGACTGCCGACGTGCGATGCGCGGGAAGTGGCCTGGGGGCAATGTGCCCCGTGTTCGGTTCAAGAAATAAATAAACTCACCACAAAGAAATGTCAAATATCAAAAAATTATACAAATAGAACAGGTATACAGATAATCTTACAATTAGAAATGGATAATCTATTTGTATAATAATTTTTTTTTTGATATTCGACATTTCTTTGTGGCGAGTTTATTTATTTCTTGTTGAATTTTTGTTACCCATGTTCTGCTCAGGCAGGGCTTAGGAGGCATGCCCTCTAACACCCCACAAGTACACAGAGAACCATTTCTGAACAGCCATCCCAGAGGAGATCAGGGCCCTGACGGAGCTTAAACAGTTCCGCAGGGCCTGCAAAAAGGAGCTCTTCCGCCAGGCATTTGGCTGAGACCAGACGTAATCAACAGCGACCGAAGGGCCCCTGCTCCACCCCCCCCCCTCAGAATTCCACCAATAAGCCCTGGAGCTGTTTGTACTGCCATATTGTTATACTGTGCTGTTGTATTGTTATCTGGTTACAATTATTAGTTATTAGTATAAGGTTATAACATGTTTTTATAGACCGTTTTATGTATTGTTCCTTGTTATGATGTAAACCGCCCTGAGCCTCCGGGGAGGGCGGTGTATAAGCATGATAAATAAATAAAATAAATAATAAATGGAAGTAAAAGTTAATATCTTTATGAAACTGGGGCCCAGGCTCTTAGTGACTACAGTTATCTGGTTACAATTATTAGGGGGCTAACCTATTGGTCGTTCCCGGCCCCAAGGAAGCCCGCCTGGCCTCGACCAGGGCCAGGGCCTTCTCGGTCCTGGCCCCAACCTGGTGGAATGAGCTCCCGGAAGAGCTGAGGGCCCTGCGGGAATCACCGGTATTCCGCAGGGCCTGTAAGACGGAGCTCTTCCGCCAGGCTTATAGCTGAGGCCGGGCGGTAAGAAGATCAGCCCCCCACCCACAAACTGGCGGTAGAGAGTGTCTCCCCCCCCTCCTGTAGTTGAGGATGTGGAGACCAAATGAGTAAGATTAAGCCATCGTTGTTGCCACTATTGTAAATTTATTGGATCTTATTGTTATTTTATGGTTTTAGGGGACGGGTTATGTAAGCCGCCTCGAGCCTTCGGGGGAGGCGGGGTATAAATACAACAACAACAACAACAACAACAACAACAACAACAATAATAAAGTTCAGGACCGTCTGCCAAGCACGGTTGAAACGGCAGATATCGGGGGAAATGTTTCCCCTTGGATAGGCACGTATGCCCTGCACAGCCACAATCCCGCCTGGCGGTTTTGCCCACTGGGGTCCCCATACAAACCCATCCCACCTCGGCAAAAGACTGCCCCGCCCCCTCGGGCCTCAGTAAAATTGTCAAGTGTTGACCGGTCCCCGGAGAAAAAAGGTTGGGGACCACTGCTCTAGTACAGAATTCTGACCCTGGGGGTGGGAGCAGCCTGAGAATCTTCAGCTGAGGATCTGGACATTTTCTACTCAGACCCAAAGAAACCGTGCAGAAAAAGAAGAAAATGAAACAGCCCTGGCCGGGCAGCCCACCAGAAGGCTCGGCTTATGCAAACTAGACCTGGCACGCTCTCTGACATAGCCATTGCTTGGCCTGCAAGCCCCAGTGCAGAGACACACAGATGTGGAGCTGAGTGGGAGCAGAACCAGATGCATGGCGCCATTCCGAGCTGTGCTTGCTTGAGAGCAGATAACCCGCGCTCACATTTTCCGTCCATCCTCTCCCCAAGGCGGACAAAGCGCCACTCCATTGTCGAGAACGCAGAGAGAGATTTGGCCGGGCCGAGTGATTTTCGGGGTATGAGCTGTCAAGAGTCCAAGCTCTTCTGGTCAGATAGTCTTGAAGCTAATATTCTGAAAATCCCATTAGCCAGCTTCGTGGCGTGCTTAAGAGCGGCAGCCTCTAAACTGGGTTGGATCCTTCACTCTTCCTCCACATGCAGCTAAGCTGGGAGACCTTGGCCCAGTCCAAATAGAGATGCTCTTCAGAGCAGTTCTGATAGAGCCCTCCCAGCCCTATCTATCTCACAGGGTGTCTGTTGTGGGGAGAAGAAAGGGAAGGCGACTGTAAGCTGCTCTGAGAATCCTTCGGGTAGGGACTCCTTCAGGCATAAAAGAACCAACTTTTCTTCTTCTTCTTCAGCGATATCAGCTCTTCCGCCAGGCTTATAGTCTCTCAGCCTCACCCTCACAGGGTGTCTGTTGTGGGGAGAGGAAAGGGAAGGCGATTGGAAGCCACTTTGAGACTCCTTCGGGTAGAGAAAAGCAGCATCTAAGAACCAACTCTTCTTCTTCTTCAGTAATATCAGGGCTCTCTCAGCCTCACCTACCTCACAAGGTATCTGTTGTGGGGAGAGGAAAGGGAAGGCGACTTTAAGCCGTTTTGAGACTCCTTCAGGTAGAGGAAAGTGGCATATAAGAACCAAGTCTTCTTCCTCTTTTTCTAAAAGCTGAAATGACTCAAACTGAGGCTACTGTACTTTGGCCCCATTACGAGAAGCCGAGTCACTGGAAAAGACAATAATACTAAGAAAAGTGGAAGGCGACAGGGAAAGAGGAAGACCCAACCGGAGATGGGTGATTTCCATCGAGGAAGCCACGACCCTCTGCTTGCAAGGCCTGAGAGTTCATGAGAGGAGGCTTTAACGGTCATTAATTCACGGCAACCTTTCTTAACCACGCTTTTGTGAAACCCCGGGGTTTCTTGGTGGCCCAGGAACGGTTTCCCAAATGCGTGGGAATAAATTTATTCTTTATTTTTTTAATTTGTTGGACATTTGTCAGGTGATATGACCGTATATGGTCATGTGGACCAGTGCCCCCTCCCCAAATGGCCAATGATGGGCCTGGAGGGGTGGGAGGGGGAGGAGCCACAAGTGGGCATGTCCACAGCTCTGGTTCCCAACCATATTCTGCATGGTCACGCCCATTCTGGGGTTTCTCGAAGCCTGAAGGATGTTTCCGGGGTTTCTCTCAAAAGCCAAAAAGTTGAGAAAAACTGATCCATGGCATCGTCGTCATCATGGCTGTTTTTTTGTCCTCTACTTTTCACTCCCCGACGGAGTCTCAAAGCGGCTTACAGTCGCCTTCCCTTTCCTCTCCCCCACAACAGACACCCTGTGAGGGAGGGGAGGCTGAGAGAGCCCTGAGATTACTGAAGAAGAAGAAGAAGAGTTGGTTCTTATATGCCGCTTTTCTCTACCCGAAGGAGGCTCAAAGCGGCTTACAGTCGCCTTCTCTTCCTCAGACACCCTGAGGGAGTTCTCTCAGAACTGGCCCAAGCTCACAGAAGCAACGTGGTGGCGCTTAACCCCCATCCCTCTGGGGGGGCCGTCTCTCAATCTCATTGGTGTATTCATAGGATAACACAGTGAGGGACCTCTAGAGGGAGGATTTCTCAGAGAATTAAGGCCTGCTCTGCTCCTCCCCTAAGAGCTCCGGGACCTCTGAACAGCTGCTGCTGGAGACTGCACGACTGGCGGGAATGCAGACCCATGTGTTTGGTGGTGCAGCAAAGGGGAGGGGAGGACTGTGGGAAATTCCTTCAGCTGGCACGAGGGGCACCACCGGGCATGCTCCACAGCACCAGTCACCTCCCACAGGCACTTCAGTGGATCCAGCCCCCAGGCTTGAACACATTTTGGTGCCAATTTTTTTTAAAGTCAAGTGACGGGCTGCAACTCCTGGGAGAACCGGGGTTCAAATCCCTGCTTGGGTGACCTTTGGCCCATCACAAACTCTCAGCTTGGCCTGCCTCAGAAGGCTGGTGTTCCGAGAAAACGGAAGAGGGGAGAACAATATTCTAAAGCTGCTTTGACGCCCAACCTGGGAGAAAAAGCAGGATATAAATACAGGGTTGCCAACCTCCAGGTGGCATGCCTTTTTATCTAATCTCCAGACAAACAAGATCCGATCCTCTGGAGAAAGGGGATACTTTGGAAGGAGGAATATTATGGCATATCCTACTGAGATAGTAGGATATCTCCACTCCTGGTTCCTCTCAGAAATTCGCCAGGTATCTCCCAAGCCAGAATTGCAGCCTCATATAAATAAATGCATGTAAATGCAAAACCATAAATGCAGCCCCAGTTTGCCTACTACACCGGGAGAGAAGTGCACAGAACTGGTCCGCTGAGAGGGTACTCCAGAGCATACAAATCTAGTTAAATATAGAATAATTCTTAAACACTTGAAGCGTTTCTCTACTTGCACCCCATGGTTACGCTCCAACACTGCTATTGCTTTAATACTATCGACCCTGTTTTGCTAGTGCTTTCCGGCTAGTTCAGCACGTCCCTGAAACGCGCAAACATTGTCACTTGCCTAAGCAAAAGCAAAACGCTACCACAGTGTCTGAAGGAGAAGAGAACCTTTGCTTCCCTGGGATTACACCAGCCCACATGGAGTCAAGGATGGCAAAGGAAAGGGGTGCGCTACTCGGTCCCGAAAAGGGTTTACCCATCAGCCTTTCTCGACTTTTTTACCACTGAGAACCCCCTGAAACATCCTTCAGGTTCTGAAAAGACCCAGAAGGGGGGCAACTGTGCAGAATATGGTTGGGAAGCAGAGCTGTGGACTCAAACACTTGGGGGCCCTTCCCTTCCCTTCCCCCCTCTCCAGCCCCTTCAGTGGCCATGTGGGGGTGGGAGGCAGACATGAACCATATATAGTCATATCATCATCACCTGATATTTAACAAATGTTAAAAATATATTTAAAGATTAATTAACTCCCACCCGTTCAGGAAACTTTCCCAAGGGTGTCAAGAAACTCCAGGGTCTCACAAAACCCTGGTTGAGAAAAATGGACACAGGGCAGCACAGATGACTGACTCAAGGGGGGGGGTGAGCTACTACTTCCTGTGCCATGCTCAGAAGGGTGGGTTGCTATTTCCTCTAGGGCTTTACTTTCCCTTGGCTCAGTTAAAGCCTGTATTGGAGTAAGAACATCAGAAGGGCCCTGCTGGGTCAGACCAGGAGTCCATCTAGTCCAGCCTCCTGTCTCACACAGGGGCCAGCCAGTTCCTCTGGAGGGCCAGCAACAGGGCAGAGAGGCCGAGGCCTTCCTAAGGACATCAGGAAAGCCCTGCTGGGTGAGATCAGGGGTCCCTCCAGTCCAGCCTCCTGTCTCACACAGGGGCCAGCCAGTTCCTCTGGAGGGCCAGCAACAGGGCAGAGAGGCCGAGGCCTTCCTAAGGACATCAGAAGAGCCCTGCTGGGTCAGACCAGGGTCCATCCAGTCCAGCCTCCTGCCTCACACAGGGGCCAGCCAGTTCCTCTGGAGGGCCAGCAACAGGGCAGAGAGGCCGAGGCCTTCCTAAGGACATCAGGAGAGCCCTGCTGGGTCAGACCAGGGGTCCCTCCAGTCCAGCCTCCTGTCTCACACAGGGGCCAGCCAGCTCCTCTGGAGGGCCAACAACAGGGCATAGAAGCCAAGGCCTTCCCTTGATGTTGCCTCCTGGCTCTGTGATTCAGAAATGTGAAGGTTCACGTACCGTTCTTACTAAACTTTCCTATTCCGTAACAGATGGATCAGGAGATACTCAGCCCACTGAGATTCGCCTGGCCTCGACCAAGTGGAATGAGCTCAGACCTATGGGCCCTGCAGGGCCTAATGCAGTTCTGCAGGGCCTCCAAGACGGAGCTCTTCCACCAGGCTTTTGGCTCAGGTGACACCTTGGGCCCCTCCTCCTTAAATTCTCCCCATAATCCCCCACTGGGTAGCATTCCTCTTCCACTGGGCGTTGGCAGCCAGGCGGGGTGGGTTAGGCAGGATGTTTTTAATTGTTTTACTGTGTTGTTTTAAACGGTGGATTTGGAATTTGTTGTTAATGGCCAGGAATTGGCTGGCTGGCTGGCTGGCTGGCTGGGAGCGTCGGCCTACAAGTGTAATAAAATAAATGAAAAAAAAAAATAAACCAAATATCAGAGGATGGCCTTAAAGTGAAGCAGGGCATGCAGCTGTAGCTCCTCCAAAAGGAAAGAGACTCACCTCGTCGCAATCTCCTTCTACCATGGCATAAATAGCTTTCTTAACCAAGTTTGTACCTGGAACACAGATTAAAAAACGACACATTTAAGTGCAGGAAGAAGCTATTCAACACACAGTAGCAACCCGAAGATCACAGCCCGCACGGCAAATATGCATGCGGATAATTTTTGAAAGATGAATCATGACTGCAAATACTCAACTACGTAAGCAAATCAAAGGAGCCCTACTGGATCAGACAGGTGGTCCATCTGGTCCGCACACCTTTTTCAGAGTGGCCAGCCAGTTCCTCTGGAGCAGGGGTAGTCAACCTGTGGTCCTCCAGATGTCCATGGACTACAATTCCCACAAGCCCCTGCCAGCGTTAGCACTGTAAGCCTGCTCTGCTCCTCCCCTAACAGCCCATGCCAGCATTAGCGACTGTAAGCCGCTTTGAGCCTCCTTCGGGTAGGGAAAAGCGGCATATAAGAACCAACTCTTCTTCTTCTTCTTCTTCTACCCAACAATGGTTATTGGCTTTCCTGGTGGAAGAAAGTAGGTTTTTAAGGTAAAAGGTAAAGGTAAAGGTATCCCCTGTGCAAGCACCGAGTCATGTCTGACCCTTGGGGTGACGCCCTCCAGCGTTTTCATGGCAGACTCAATACGGGGTGGTTTGCCAGTGCCTTCCCCAGTCATTACCGTTTACCCCCCAGCAAGCTGGGTACTCATTTTACCGACCTCGGAAGGATGGAAGGCTGAGTCAACCTTGAGCCGGCTGCTGGGATCGAACTCCCAGCCTCAATGGGCAAAGCTTTCAGACGGCTGCCTTACCACTCTGTGCCACAAGAGGCTCATTTATTTATTTATTTATAAATGAGGTTTTTATGCCTTGCTATATTCTCTGCCCTAAGGAGTGGTTTATAGCAGCCTGCCCTTCCTCTCTCTACAACAGGAACCTGGTGAGGTAGGCGGGGCCGAGAGAGCTGTGCCTGTCCCAAGGTCACCCAGCGGCCTGAACAAGGAGGAAGAATGGGGAATTGAACTCTGAAACCACCACCCATGTTTAAATCAGCTGGGAGTAACTGGGATGGCAAACTGTTTTTATGATTTTACCTGATTGCTGTATAACCGTGTTGTTACCCGCTGTGAGCTAGGGAGGAAGGGCGGATTATAAAAATATCTGTTTAAACTTAGTTCTCTGGTTTAAAGTCCACTGCTCTTAGCCACTGCACCAAACTGACTGGCTGTTTATGTGTTACTGAACGATTAATAAATGCTATATTTAATCGCTCAGATATTTCAACGGTGTTCTGGGTGCTGCCTTGGGGACCCTGATCAGGTGGAAAGGCAGCATAAAAATGCTACAGTGCATGCAGGCAAGGGGACTAACAGTTTTTAATGGCCTTAGTGTGACGTTTGAGACGGTCTTCAGAAAAATCACCACTGCGCATACATAAGGCCACAATTATTATTATTATTATCATCATCATCATCATCATCATTCGATTTATTCCCCGCCACTCCCTTGCGGCTCGTGGCGGGTTACAGCATCTTAAAACCCCATTAAAATCCATTAAAACAACAACTACAGTTTCAACATTATTAGTTAACTAACTAGCATGGCAAGATCGGCTAATCAACTTCCCCTTCCCACTACTGGCAGGTGGAGAGGGGATCCTGATGGTTCCCTGTCCCAATCCCAATCCCAGGTCCCGGGGGGGCATAGGTGCTTCTGTCTAACAGCAGAGAACCTGTGGATACCAACAAAGTGGTGATCCCTGGCCCATGGGAAGCACTAGGCCTCAGCCAGGTCCTTTTTGGTCCTGGCCCCTACCTGGAATGAGCTCCCAGAAGAGCTGAGGGCCCTTCCGGAACTACCGCAGTTCCACAGGGCCTGGAAGACAGGAGGTCATCAACCAGGCATTTGGTCGAGGCAAGGGCTGGAAGATCTTTGCCCCCTCCAGCTTTCTGGTGTCTATTTATCCAATGAAAATCCTCATCCTCCCTGTTTTACGGGGCCTGTGATGGGAGAGACCATGGAGCCAAAATCTGCCATTAGAGGGAAATACTGTGGGCATATCTCTGCTGCTATCTTGCTGGGCATTATTGTAATCGGGTTTTTTTTAGGGGCTTCGTGGCTTTTAATTCTGAATTGTATTGCATTTCTGAAATGGACGGTAACCCGCCACGAGCCAGCTCCGGCTGGGAATGGCGGGAAAGAAAACCAATTGCGAGACCAGTGGTTCTCAACCTGGGGGTTGGGATCCCTTTGGAGGTCGAACAACCCTTTAACAGGGGTCGCAGCAGGGCAAGCAACTTGGCTGGGGCGGGGGGAGCGCCATCCACACAACAGCCTTGCGAGGAAGACTGAAATAGAGCATTCATCTGTCTGGGGCAGCGGAAAAGTGTGAGATCGGCATGGTGGGACAAGAGGCAGAACTGAACTGAGAAACATCAGGAAAAAAAAACAATTTATAGACAACCATGAACCATGGATCTTCACGCCATGGGTCAGTTTGGGTTTAATTTCTGTAGAAGAACCCTTGCATAATTTTATGGTTGGGGGTCACCACAGCATGAGGAACTGTATTAAAGGATCGCGGCATTAGGAAGGTTGAGAACCACTGTGTTAGACAGTAACTGTGTGTGGAAAGTCCTGGCAAGTCATAGCTAACTTATGACAACCCTGGGAGGAAGAGACATTTAGAGGTGGCTTTGCCTCTGTCCACCTTGCACAGTGACCCTGGTCTCCTTTGGGGGCCTCCCACCCAAATGCTGCCAAGGGCCAACCCTGCCTAGCTGCAGAGATCTGACAAGACTGCGCTATCCTGGTCAGTGACCTTACAGCACCGTGGCTGTCAAACTGGCTGGAGACAGGAGCATTGGTGCGTTGTCTTGGATGGCTTTTTTCCCCTTCTTGTTCCCTCAGCACGTATAGGAAGGGCATATGGGAAAGCAGGGGTTCTGCCGATTTGCATGGTTCACTGCACGCGCTTGGAATGCTTCGCGTACCGTTTCCGTAAACGACAAACATTCAGTGAACAAAACGCAATAATTCTACTGGAAAATAAAGCAACCGCTCGGTTTGATTTGGGAATCGGGGAACGAGAGAGAATTAAGGCAGACGTTATAGTTTTTGTCGTCATCGAACTGCAAATCAGAATGGACTTCTGTGCTTTCAGGAGGAGGAGGAAACGATTCCCGGAGAAAAGCCCCAGACTGCACAGAAATGCTTTAAGGGTGATGGGAGTGCCATGACAACTGAAGAGGGTGTGTGACACCGGAGGATGCACACTGATGTTTCACTCCCGGCCCCTCCCCAACACACACACACACACACACACACACACTCAGCCATTTTGTCTGAGGAAGTGCGCCTGCACATGAAAGTTCATGCCCTGAATAAATCTTGGTTTAAGGTTTGAATACTTATCTTTTATTGATGTAGTCTGTATTATTTTATTTACTTGCCTGTCTATCACACTTATAGGTCGCCGCTCCCGACCTGTCGGCTTAAGGCGGCTAACAATATATAGAATCATAGAATCATAGAGTTGGAAGGGACCTCATGGGTCATCTAGCCCAACCCCTGCACTATGCAGGACATTCACGTAACAAATAGGAACATATAAAAACAATTAAAACAATGCTCTAACCCCTCCTAATAATATTTACTATATATATTAAAATAGAGTCCGAAAGCACCTTTAAGACCAACAAAGATTTATTCAAGGCGCGAGCTTTTGAGTGCAAGCACGAGTGCTTGCACTCGAAAGCTCACGCCTTGAAAAAATCTTTGTTGGTCTTAAAGGTGCTTTCGGACTCTATTTTTGTTGTGTGACTTCAGACCAATAGCGCAACCCACTTGAAAAACTCTTATCTGCTTCCTGTTTTCAAGAGAGGTCTTAAAAGGACAAAAATGCTATTCTTACCTATGCCTTTTCTTCTGTATTTGGAATCCACGGCTAACATGGCTATATAACCCCGGCGAAACATCTTTTTGTGCATATCCAACTTGCACACGATGGCACCTACGCACTCGTCTCCTACCATTGCCTTAAAAAAAACACACACACACACAACAAAATATGTTTTTTTGTAGATTAAGTTGGCAAGACACAGTGTCACAAAAAAATCCAACATCTTACAGGGACATTTATAGATATATATTTAAAAAAGAGAATGCATTCTGGAATTTGTTTTGCTACACAAAGGATTTTTAGCATAAGGCAGATGCAACCTAAGCAGAAAGATGCAATTCTCAGTAACAAAAGTGCAACTTACACATTTTGTATTTTAAGTTTTCAGATACTGTTCCTACAAAAAAATCATTACACTGACTGTTTTCAACTTTGTTTGGCCCAGATCCTGTAAGCATTCTACACAGAAGTCCTAAAAAATTATCAAAAGGACGGCTTTACATTATGCAAATAGCATTGTCAATCCATGTGCTATCTTTTCCCTGTGTGCTAAAATGAAGATTATGAAACAAAGCATGGTACCAGATAATTCACAGACTTAATAAAATATTGGTTTGATTCACAAGCTGCTCTAAAGATAGCATGTCTCCAGTCTCCGTGAAGTCAGCGGAGTCAAAAAGGCTGACTCTGGAGACTATTCTGGAATAACCGGTTTAAGAATTTCAGCAAAACCCTCTACACAGATATATTCAGATTTTAAAATGGAGTTAGGCAAACTTCAAGTCCATTCACTTTTAACCTCGTTAAATTAGACAGCTTGGAAAGTAACTCTCTTCCATGCTCTCCCGTTTCCTTCTCATGTGCATGCACAGCTATGAACAATCCATCACAACTGAACTAGTTTCAATGCCCTCATGGTTTCAAAATGTCTTTCACTGGCTGTCAGACCTGCAAATATTTAAGCAGTGGTGATGTGTGTTAACTCTCCATTTCCCAATGTGGTTCTTCCATGCGATCCTTAGATAATTTAACCACCTTGCTGGTTAGGAAAGGAATCATAGAATCATAGAGTTGGAAGGGACCTCATGGGTCATCTAGTACAACCCCCTGATCACCACTGTGGGATGGGAGGTATTTTCCTCCAGGCCAGGCTGGGCTCTGGAGATTTTTTGGGTGGGGATCACTTGGGCATGAAACTGGGGTCACTGTGGGTGGGCAGATAGATGTGAGTGTCCAGCATAGTGCAGGGGGTTGGACTAGATGACCTTGGAGGATCCTTCCGACTCTAGGATTCTAGGTATAGAAATTCACCAATGCTAAAATGCTGCTTGAAGAAAAATATCTCCACACCCGTCATTGAGAAAGCAACCTTTATTTGGAACAAGAAGGTACCCAGCTGAAAATGCAATGAGCCCAGCAAAAGATTGGAATTCATGAGTTGAGAACCCTGATTGGTTGAAACATATTAAGCATTGAGCAACTGAAATCCACAAAATTCCCTGCCTATACCAATAGCGTGCCTCCTGCAGAAACTTTGCACATATTTCAGACGCGCCGGTCAGACACTAAGAAATGCTGGCATAATGCTAAGAAAACACCGGGCTTAGAGCAGTATCCACCTGAGCAAAAGCACCTCTTGAGTCAGCAAAGAATCACAGAATCATAGAGTTGGAAGGGGCCATAACGGCCATCTAGTCCAACCCCCTGCTCAACGCAGGATCATAGAATCATAGAGTTGGAAGAGGCCATACAGGCCATCTAGTCCAACCCCCTGCTCAATGCAGGATCAGCCCTAAGCATCCTAAAGCATCCAAGAAAAGTGTGTATCCAACCTTTGCTTGAAGACGGCCAGTGAGGGGGAGCTCACCACCTCCTTAGGCAGCCTATTCCACTGCTGAACTACTCTGACTGGGAAAAGTTTTTTCCTGATATCTAGCCTATATCGTTGTACTTGAAGTTTAAACCCATTACTGCGTGTCCTCTCCTCTGCAGCCAACAGAAACAGCATCCTGCCCTCCAACCTTTCAAATACTTAAAGAGGGCTATCATGTCCCCTCTCAACCTCCTTTTCTCCAGGCTGAACATTCCCAAGTCCCTCAACCTATCTTCATAGGGCTTGGTCCCTTGGCCCCAGATCATCTTCATTGCTCTCCTCTGTGCCCTTTCAACTTTATCAAAAGGATATATTTGGGACGGCCACTTGTGAAGCGAACCAGAGAGGGAGCACCTTTAAAAATAACGTGGTTAGGAGGACTGCCAGCCTCAAGATAGCGACTGGAGATCTCCTAGTATTATAATCGACCTCTGGAGCACAGAGATCGCTTCCCCTGGAGAAAATGGCTGATTTGGAGGTTGCTCTCTCCCCTTCCCAAGCCCCACCCTCCCAAATAGCTGGCTATTGCCCCACCCAGACCTGGCCACCCTAAAACTGAGTGTCTTGGGCCTTAAAGGTACCACTGACCTCCTCTTTCACTCTGCTCCAAGAAACGCACACATTGGCCAACTTGAAAGTATAAACTCTTACGATCTGGGAAGCTTTCTGGTACAGGACAGGAGTGGCCGGGCTGTGGCTCTCCAGGTGCTGGTGGTCATGGTAATTGGTCAGGTGCTCCAGGGCTCATGGTCATTGCAGGTCATTGACATCCGGAGAGCCACCGTCCGGCTGCCCCAGTGTATGAGAACAATCTGGCCAAAGCTGAAAGCTCATCGAAATAGGCGAGCGTTAAAAGTTCTCCGGAAAGCTTTGCAACGAGGGTATTCAGGGAGGGAGATCAAAGTCACAGGTGCATGTACTGCACAACAGGTGGCCCGTGATGGGCTCTTACACAGCAGAACAAAGACAGCCAACACGGTGATCTCCCAGGTGCTAATTATCTCATCTCACACGGCGATATTTCGTGCCCTTCTCTCCGGCACATCCATTCTGTTACACTCCCTCCCTTAAGGCTTACATGGAGACAGGCGTAACTGGCGGACTGGTGGAGCACAGGACTCGATCCCACCGACTGGCTGCCCTTCTGCCGGCATACTGCTCAGAGGCAGAGAGCCTCCCAATCAATCTGCTGGTGGAGGGCCTTGTGCTGGCAGAAGACAGCTTGCACCGGGAGGACAGGCGGCCAGGAGCCGACCCAGAGACTGAGGCACAGCACTTTCTCTGGTGACATTTCTTATGTTAACAACCAGGTACCACGAACACCGTCTGGGCCAGGGCTACTCCCCCCCCCCCAAATCATTTTGAGCCTATGGACACATATGGAATTCTGACATAGTATGCTGGGTAAAAGAACAAAACAGCTGCTGTTGGAGACGAAGCCAGGCAGAAAAAGTTCATTTCTTGATAAACTGTCCCTCTCTGTCGACAGCCTCCAGGTGGTTAACAAAGACCATACATATACATGGACATAAAACAGTAAATACAGTAACCAATGAAACTAATTTTCTTATTTAAAACAGCCTTTCTCAACTTTTTTCTCCATCGAGAAATCCCTGAAACCTTCTTCAGGCTTCAAGAAACCCCAGGAGTGACATGATTGTGCACAATATGGCTGGGAAGCTGAGCTGCGGACACGCTCACCCCAGGCCCCTCCCCTTCCCACCCCCTCCAGGCCCATCATTGGACATTTTGGGATGGGGCGGGCAGGTCAACATGACCTTATATGGCCATATCACCTGATTTTTTTTTAATTACAGTAATTGCTGGCATATAAGACTACTTCCCCCCCCCTGAAAAACATGCCTCCAAGTGGAGGGGTCATCTTATACGCCAGGTGCACTTCAGTTGGGATAGACATAGCTGCCCATAGTGGCCCATAGTACTGTATTTTGAGTGGAAATGTTGGGGGGTCGTCTTATACGCCCAGTCGTCTTATACGCCGGCAAATACGGTAACTGACTTCAACCCATCCAGGAAATCCTTCCTGGCCCATGAACAACCCCCAGGGTTTTCACGAAACCCTGGTAGAGAGAGCCCGGTTTAAAGTGTAACTGCTCTGACACTCCACCTAAACCTAATTGCTGCACCGGGTTGGGGCCCGTGAGCCCAGGCTTTGATGGTGGGGGGAGGAAGCAGGCCTGATTCAATGCTGCATTGTCACAACTTAACTTCAGTAACAGTAAATAAGAGATCCTGATGTTGCAGTGGCCGCTGCTGTCAAATCAAACCTGCACAGCCAATCAAACTTCCAGTAGGCAATCGGAAGCCTTGCTGGCAAACAGCCCCACCCACTCCCTCACAAAATTCGGCGGGCTCCAGGAATGGTGCCAGCGGGAACTTTGGCACCCACAGGCTTCGTTCTGGGGGGGACTGGCAATGTATTTTCTTCATATCTTCTCAAAACTAATCTGGGCCAGTGGTTTTCAACCTGGGGGTCGGGACCCCTTTGGGGGTAGAACGACCCTTTCATAGGGGTCAAGGGAGGGCAAGCAGCTTGGCCGGGGGGGGGGAACCATCCACATGACACTCTTGCAGGGTAGATCGAGAGAGAGCGTTCGTCTGTCTGGAGCAGCGGAAAAGAGCAAGATCGGCATGGTGGGACAAGAGGCAGAGCTGAACTGAAACCCTGGGAAAAAAACAATTTATAGTCAATCATGAACAATGGATCTTCGCGCCATTGGTCAGTTTTGGTTTAATTTAAGTGAAAGAACCCTGGCATGATTTTAGGGTTGGGGGGTCACTATAACACGAGGAACTGTATTAAAGGGCCGTGGCATGAGGAAGGTGGAGAACCACTGTTCTAGGCCCACGGGGCAAAGCTCAGGTAAACAGGCTTGCGGAAAAGATGCTGTTAAAATTAGGCTAGACGTTATTTGACTGGCAGCTCGGTGCCCTAGCCCAGGGGTAGTCAACCTGTGGTCCTCCAGATGTTCATGCACTACAATTCCATGAGCCCTTGCCAGCAAATGCTGGCAAACGCTGGCAGGGGCTCATGGGAATTGTAGTCCATAGACATCTGGAGGACCACAGGTTGACTACCCCTGCCCTAACCGATGACAGTATTTACCCAGTTGAGGGGCCGAATACGAGTCAAGGACCCTTAGCCTTGGAGTTCGTGGACTGTTCTTCTTGTGCGGGATCAGCCTGATTCCTGACACGCCTTGGCTGAAGAGAGACGTTTCTAGTTATGCGTGCAGGTAAAGTGAACTATGTTTTTGTTAAAGCAGCTGGGGATTTACCTCGACAAGCCTTCCTGGTTCAGAACCTTTAGTGGTCAGGCTCCAAGCCATGCAAGTGGGAGCACATAAGTCGGCTTGGCATACTCTCTCCTTCCTGGTGAGGCTGAGATTGCCCTGAGATTCCTGCTCGGTCAGAACAGTTTTATCAGTGCCGTGGTGAGCCCAAGGTCACCCAGCTGGCTGCATGTGGGGGAGCGCAGAATCGAACCCGGCTCATCGGATTAGAAGTCCGCACTCCTAACCACTACACCAAGATGCCTTATACTGAGCTAAGGGCTTCTCCAGGATCTCAGGCAGAGGTCTTTCCCATCCCCTCCTGCCTCCTTTTAACTAGAGATGCCAGGATTGAATCTAGGACCTTCAGTATGCCAAGCAGATGCTCTACCACTGAGCCGCAGCCCCTGGGATAAATGATAAATAATTTTCTGTGTTTAGAGAAGTGGAAGAGTGCCCCCCTCCCAGCAGCTTACAATCACCTTTCCCTTCATCTCCATGCAACAGGCACCCTGTGAGGTAGATGAGGCCGAGAGAGCCAATATTATTGCTCTGCAAGAACCGGGAGAGATCTATGACTAGTCCAAAGTCACCCAGCCGGCTGCATGTGGAGGAGCGGGGAATCAAACCCGGTTCTCCAGATCAGAATCCGCCACTTGGCCCCTACGTCACGCTAGTTTACAAAGTGTGATATCTAAAGTATCAAGCACACGACACACAGAGGCACGGAACACGTTGCTGCAGGACCTCTAAAATTCCACCCAACCCACCGGGCTATCCATATGCGCTTAATGTGCTCCGTACCTTTCTGCTGTTCTATGTTGCTTGTGGTTATCACTTCATTACTGTTAAACTAAGTTATCTGAATGGTTTCTGTTCTACGTGAACCGCCCTGAGCCTTCGGGGAGAGCGGTATATAAATACAATTATAACATACAAATCTAATAAATAAATAAAAAAAAACCTATAGGGCTTTCAGGGCATTTTCTTATAATACTGGATAAGCCGCTTCCTCAGAAGTAGTCGCACCAACAACCCTGAATCACAAATTCATCTGCTTGTTAAAAAGGGGCTCCGCTACCACATCTTCGTTGTGAACAAGCAGTGCGTCCTGGAAGATCAATCCTGCGCATGAGTTTCTTTAAAAAGAGAAGTCACAGAAGCGCCAGAAGCTGTGCACGGCAAAGGTTTCTGGCTGCCTCAAGTTCAAATGCTTAAAGGCCTTTTCTTAAAAGCAGGTACCAAACGCAGCACAAAGTTAGCATGAAACCCAAACCTGGAATTCAGCCTTGCGAGCGGGGGGGAGGGGGATCAAGCCTGTGATTTTTGGAATCATAAAGGTAAAGGTATCCCCTGTGCAAGCACCGAGTCATGTTTGACCCTTGGGGTGATGCCCTCTAGTGTTTTAATGGCAGATTCAATACAGGGTGGGTTGCCATTCCCTTCCCCAGTCATTACCGTTTTACCCGCCAGCAAGCAAGCTGGGTACTCATTTTACCGACCTCGGAAGGATGGAAGGCTGAGTCCACCTTAAGCCAGCTGCTGGGATCGAACTTCAGACAGCGTGTCGGCTGCCTTACCACCCTGTGCCACAAGAAAACTACTTATGATCCGCTGCTGCGGACTACAAGGACTGCAAGATTCAAAGATCGCCAAATAAAAAGGCCAATGGGCAATGAAGATGGTATTGTCAGTATGAGTAGGAAAACCTTGGAAGATTTTGCACCCCCTCAAAACTATCACTGCCTCCCTTGTGTTTATCCATCAGCAACCAATGCCCTGCTTCTACATGTATGCAAGCCGTTAAAAAGCTCAGTTTTAGCAAGAGCTCATAAGCATAAGCCTGCCCTTCTTAATTAGCTGGTTAAAATACGCCCCCAACATGGGAACAGCTTGTGATGTTTCCACCATTTCAAGAATTAACATATTAAAATTACAAACCCCCCCCCCCCGCCACCTAGACAATTGTTAAAATCAAGAAGTTGTCCATCAAGTTCTTTGAAACCGACTTCACATTCGACATCGGCTCATCGTGGTTATTACAAAGCCATGGTAAGATAATTAGTGTTGCCTTGGACACAGACTAGCTGTGCTTTTCAGTTACTCATCAGATAACAGCCTAGCTTTGATCCTGAAATTTGTTACTGCCTCTACATGCGCTTCTATTGAATTACCCAAGAAAACTAAGGGATCGTATTTGCAGAATGAGGATACACACACGTTGTAGGCCAGCCTGCCTCAAGACATACGAAGAGAAGGCGAACAGTTCTATCAGGAACCATGAAATCCAACATACACAAAAAGACAAAAACCAGTGAATTGGTTGTAGAGATTTCTCCTTTCCTCTCACTGCATTCATTATCTTCCCTTCGTGGGCAACACTGTTTGGTTAAGAATAAAACCAGTGCTGTATGGAATAGCAACTGACCAAGCTGTTGCATTTTTATGGATTCCCACCATCCGGCTCCAAGCGTTCTGAAACTTTTCTGAATGTTAGGGCTTCATCTTGCCTTAATTATTCTTCCACTACTGTAACTGAATATCAGCTTGTCTCAAGGTAGGGCAAGGAAGACACACACATACACGCCCGCCCCCAGGGGAAAGCTAGAATTCAGCCTGCCTGTCTTTATGTACTTGAAAGACTGGGTCAAATCTCCACATTCAGTGAATGTTTACAAAGCAAAAAGGTCTTTGAAGTGTACACAAGTGTTACAGAGAACTCCTGTGAAGGGTTTGAAAATGCTCATTTTCAGAATACCCTAGGAATTAAACAGGAAGAGTAAGATGATCTCTTACAGCAATTTACTTCGCTAAGCAGATTGCTACACCACACCTCTGATGCAGATTTGTTCAAATGAAACCCTCGCATATATTAAATCACAGTATAATAAATCACTGTGCCTAATCTGCATATAATTTCTCTTGCTAGACTGATCAGCAAAGAACACCATGCAGATGCATTACTCGAGCCCCATAAAACTGAATTGGACTTTAAGGACACCAGAAGATGTATCAGACCAGTGATCCATCCCGTCCAGTTTTCTGCCTCACAGAACAGCCAACCAGCTCCTTTGGAGAGCTAACGACACAGAGAGACACAGAGAGCCAACAACACGGAACAGAGGACTAGACCATCATTAGAAGAGCCCTGCTGGATCACACACATCTAGTCCATCACCCTCTCTTACTCAATGGCCAACCCTGCTGGATCAGGCCAGAGGTCCACCTAGTCCAGCATCCTGCCTTACAAAGCGGCAAATCAGATTTGGAGGGCCAACAACAGGACACAGAGGCAGAGGCCTTCCTAAAAACATCAGGTGAGCCCTGCTGGACCAGACCAGGGGTCCATCTAGTCGGGCCTCCTGTCTCACAGTGGTCAACCAGTTCCTCTGGAAGGCCAACAGCAGGGCACACAGCCCAAGGCTTTCATAAGAACTTCAGAAGAGCCCTACTGGATCAGACAAGTGGTTCATCTAGTCAAGCATGGTGGTTAACCAGTTCCTGTGGAGGGCCAGCAGCCCAGTTTGGGGGCTGAGATCTTCCTAAGAACATCAGGTGAGCCCTGCTGGATCAGACCCGGGGTCAATCTAGTCCAGCATCCGATTTCCCACAGAACCAACCAGCTCCTCTGGAAGATCAACAAGCAGGGTATGGAGGCCAAGGCCTTTCCCTGATGTTTCCTCTGAGAACTGGTATGCAGAGTTTACTGTCTCCACTGCTTACCTAGCCTACTGTGCTATACCTTCTCCTGCCACCAACACCAACTACACACCACCTATTCTAGATAACGAGCCCTCTCTCTCCCCACCTCCCGGACTTACCAAAAAGCAAAGCTGAGGCCAGTTGTGGATAAAATACCTATATGTGTAAATGGAGTAGGGTTCAGACAGATCTTTGGTGATCAGTCTCATGATATCAGGCATCTGCAGCTCTGACTCGTAGCGGACATATCCGATCGTGAGGTCGCCCAGCGTCTCCTCCTCCTCCTCCTCTTCCGCCCGCGGGGCCCAGGAAGAGTCCGTGGGGGGTCCCAGGGGGCTTTTTTGCAAGCTGCAGCTGGAAGCCAAGGACCGGGAGAGGAGGAGCAGGGACTCCTCCTCTTCCTCCCTCCTGCCGACCACCACCACCTCCTGCTCCCGGCTGCCTCCACCTCCTCCTTCCTCTTCCTCCTCCTCCTCCCCGCCAGCCAGGCCGTTCCTGTCCCCGGCGGAGGGGTCTGCCGCCTGGTGGTGGCGTCGGGGGTGCTGGGGCGGCAGCTGGGGCTGTGCAGTCCTGGCCTGGGCCCGGGGGACCCGGTGGTGGTTGCTGAGGGCGGAGGGGGGCTGCCCCTCGTCCGGCTGCTGGCGCTGCTGCTGCCCGTGTCCCATGGCCTCGTCGCTCAGGCCCTTGCCCTTGAGGGAGGCGCGCAGGTGCCGCAGGTCCGGCGCGGCGATGAGCCCGTTGAGCTGGTGGTGGCGCCGGTGCGGGGGGCAGGGCCGGCGGCGGGGCGGGGGGCGGCGGGCAGGGGCGTCGCCCTCATGCCCGGCCTCGGCCCCCCCGCCGCCCTCTTCCTCCTCCTCCTCCTCTTCCTCCTCCTCCTCGGCGGCGGCGTCTCCCGGGAAGGGCGAGAGGAGCGCGGCGGCGGCGGCGTCCCCCGGCGGCGAGGCGAGGAGGCTGCTAGGCCCGGGCGGAACCTCGGCCATGTCCTGAGGCGGGAGGAGAAGAAGAAGAAGCGAGGGTGAGGGGGGGAGGGAAGGGACCCCCGCCCCCCGTAGTCCCGCCCCCCAGGCGGCCGCCCCGCCGCTCGTCCCCCCCCCCGGCCGCTCCCCTCCGCCTCACCCCCGAATCCCCTCAGCGGCGTCTCCCGCTCCCCTTCGCCGCTCCGCCTCATCCAGCGGCCGTAAAGCGAGGCCGGGTTTCCTGTGGGGGGGAAAGGGAAGGCGAGCGCGCGACATTTCGCGACCTCGCTTGGCGGCGGACGTGAAGGAGACGGGAGGAGGGAGGAAGGAACGAGCGCGCCGAGGGGAGGGGGCGGGGCCTCGCTAGGGCCGCCCCCCTCCGTTCGGGTCGGCTGACGCGCGACGCTGTTTGCATTGCTTTACGGCTCTCGTTTCTCGGGTAGGCCAAAGCCGTCCCGTCCTCTTTTCTTGTCTCTATGGTCGGTGGAAGGGAAGGCGCTTACCCCCGTTCCTTTTATGGCGCGGCCGTCAGCGCAGGCGCAGATCAGAGCGGGGCCGAGGCAGAGGCGGGAGAAAAACGGAGGGAAGGAACGGGAGGAGAAGGGGCGGGGCTTAGGGAGCCGCCTCAGACTGAGGCGAGGAGCGGTTTCAGGGGGGGGGGGCTGTTTGGTACACGTGTCTGTGCGTTCAGACGGGCACTCAAGCGTGTAAATAAATAATGATGGGGCCTTCTCTTTTGTACACGCGTCCGTGTTCAGACGTATACGGAAGCACATCGATAAATAAAATAAATTCATAATGGTGGGGCTGGCCCTTTTGTACACGTGTCTGTGCGTTCAGACGGACACTCAAGCGTGTAAATAAATGTATAATGATGGGGCCTTCTCCTTTGTACACGTATCCGTGTTCAGACATATACGGAAGCACATCGATAAATAAAATAAATTCATAATGGTGGGGCTGGCTCTTTTGTACACGTGTCTGCACGCTCAGATGTATGCAAGCACATAACCAAATGCACAAATACCTTTGTAATACCTCCTCCAAGACTCCCTGAGTAAGTGTAGCTTAGACAATACTGAAGTGCAGAGATGTGCTGTTATTCTGGGACAAACCCAGCCCCAACCTTGGGGCCATCAACCCAGAATGACAACTGATCTTACGGATGCCAGCCTCCAGGTGGGACCTGGAGATCTCCTGGCATCTCTGAACTACCTTGGGCCACTCCTGCAAACTGACCTTCTCAGCCTCCTCCCTGCCCCCGGAAACCAAATTTGGCAATACTATCCAGCAGGGGTAGTCAACCTGTGGTCCTCCAGAAGTTCATGGACTACAATTCCCATGAGCCCCTGCCAGCATTTGCTGGCAGGGGCTCATGGGAATTGTAGTCCATGAACTTCTGGAGGACCACAGGTTGACTACCCCTGCTATCCAGGACCCTCCTCCTGGAAGCGGATCATCCCAGAACAACTGTGGAGTTTTGTATGGACCACGCCCCTGCCTCTTGCTGCTCTGAGGTTCTGGAGGGATGGCGGCATGAAACTCTCATTAAAACTTAGCAATCAGTACACTTAGGGTTGCCGGCTCTGGGTGGGAAAATACCTGGAGATATGGGGGGCAGAGAGTAGGAAGGGTGGGGTCTAAAGGAGCTTTTCTCTCCATGGTACTGATCTCTGTTGTCTGGAGGTCAATTGCAATAGACAGAGATCTTCTGGCCCCACCTGGTCCAGTATCCCATCTCCCCAGTTCTAATGGAGCAACAACACGGCAAAGGTCCATCTCGTTCAGCATCCTGCCTCACACAGTGGTCAAGAGAAGACTGGTTGGCCACTGTGTGAGACAAGATGATGGACTAGGGGGACTACTGGTCTGACCCAGCAGGGCTGATGTCCTTAGGAAGGCCTCGGCCTCTCTGCCCGGTTGCTGGCCCTCCAGAGGAACTGGCTGGCCCCTGTGTGAGAGAGGAGGCTGGACTGGATGGACCCTGGTCTGACCCAGCAGGGCTCTCCTGATGTCCTTAGGAAGGCCTCGGCCTCTCTGCCCGGTTGCTGGCCCTCCAGAGGGACTGGCTGGCCCCTGTGTGAGACAGGAGGCTGGACTGGAGGGACCCCTGGTCTGACCCAGCAGGGCTCCTCTGATGCTCTTAGGAAGGCCTCGGCCTCTCTGCCCTGTTGCTGGCCCTCCAGAGGAACTGGCTGGCCCCTGAGTGAGACAGGAGGCTGGACTGGAGGGACCCCTGGTCTGACCCAGCAGGGCTCTCCTGATGTCCTTAGGAAGGCCTCGGCCTCTCTGCCCTGTTGCTGGCCCTCCAGAGGAACTGGTTGGCCCCTATGTGAGACAGGAGGCTGGACTGGAGGGACCCCTGGTCTGACCCAGCAGGGCTCTTCTGATGCTCTTAGGAAGGCCTCGGCCTCTCTGCCCTGTTGCTGGCCCTCCAGAGGGACTGGCTGGCCCCTGTGTGAGACAGGAGGCTGGACTGGAGGGACCCCTGGTCTGACCCAGCAGGGCTCCTCTGATGCTCTTAGGAAGGCCTCGGCCTCTCTGCCCTGTTGCTGGCCCTCCAGAGGAACTGGCTGGCCCCTGTGTGAGACAGGAGGCTGGACTGGAGGGACCCCTGGTCTGACCCAGCAGGGCTCTCCTGATGTCCTTAGGAAGGCCTCGGCCTCTCTGCCCTGTTGCTGGCCCTCCAGAGGAACTGGTTGGCCCCTATGTGAGACAGGAGGCTGGACTGGAGGGACCCCTGGTCTGACCCAGCAGGGCTCTTCTGATGCTCTTAGGAAGGCCTCGGCCTCTCTGCCCTGTTGCTGGCCCTCCAGAGGAACTGGCTGACCCTGTGTGAGACAGGAGGCTGGACTGGATGGACCCCTGGTCTGACCCAGGAGGGCTCTCCTGATGTCCTTAGGAAGGCCTCGGCCTCTCTACCTTGTTGCTGGCCCTGCAGAGGAACTGGTTGGCCCCTATGTGAGACAGGAGGCTGGACTGGATGGACCCCTGGTCTGACCCAGCAGGGCTCTCCTGATGTTCTTAGGAAGGCCTCGGCCTCTCTGCCCTGTTGCTGGCCCTCCAGAGGAACTGGTTGGCCCCTGTGTGAGGCAGGATGCTGGACTACATGGACCCCTGGTCTGACCCAGCAGGGCTCCTCTGATGTCCTTAGGAAGGCCTCGGCCTCTCTGCCCTGTTGTTGGCCCTTCAGAGGAACTGGCTGGCCCCTGTGTGAGACAGGAGGCTGGACTGGAGGGACCCCTGGTCTGACCCAGCAGGGCTCTCCTGATGTTCTTAGGAAGGCCTCGGCCTCTCTGCCCTGTTGTTGGCCCTCCAGAGGAACTGGTTGGTCCCTGTGTGAGGCAGGATGCTGGACTACATGGACCCCTGGTCTGACCCAGCAGGGCTCCTCTGATGTCCTTAGGAAGGCCTCGGCCTCTCTGCCCTGTTGTTGGCGCTCCAGAGGAACTGGCTGGCCCCTGTGTGAGACAGGAGGCTGGACTGGAGGGACCCCTGGTCTGACCCAGCAGGGCTCTCCTGATGTTCTTAGGAAGGCCTCGGCCTCTCTGCCCTGTTGTTGGCCCTCCAGAGGAACTGGTTGGCCCCTGTGTGAGGCAGGATGCTGGACTACATGGACCCCTGGTCTGACCCAGCAGGGCTCCTCTGATGTCCTTAGGAAGGCCTCGGCCTCTCTGCCCTGTTGTTGGCCCTCCAGAGGAACTGGCTGGCCCCTGTGTGAGACAGGAGGCTGGACTGGAGGGACCCCTGGTCTGACCCAGCAGGGCTCTCCTGATGTCCTTAGGAAGGCCTCAGCCTCTCTGCCCTGTTGCTGGCCCTCCAGAGGAACTGGCTGGCCCCTGTGTGAGACAGGAGGCTGGACTGGAGGGACCCCTGGTCTGACCCAGCAGGGCTCTTCTGATGTTCTTAGGAAGGCCTCAGCCTCTCTGCCCTGTTGCTGGCCCTCCAGAGGAACTGGCTGGCCCCTGGGTGAGACAGGAGGCTGGACTGGATGGACCCCTGGTCTGACCCAGCAGGGCTCTCCTGATGTCCTTAGGAAGGCCTCGGCCTCTCTGCCCTGTTGCTGGCCCTCCAGAGGAACTGGCTGGCCCCTGTGTGAGACAGGAGGCTGGACTGGATGGACCCTGGTCTGACCCAGCAGGGCTCTTCTGATGTCCTTAGGAATGCCTCGGCCTCTCTGCCCTGTTGCTGGCCCTCCAGAGGAACTGGTTGGCCCCTATGTGAGACAGGAGGCTGGACTAGGGGGACTACTGGTCTGATTCAGCAGGGGTCGTCTTACATTCTTAATGTTTGGTGGAAATTAGAGCTTGAAACTTCTCTTTCTCTCCCTTAAAATTTCATTCAGTGCTTGGCCCCATTCTTCTGGACCCCCATGTAACTTCTCCTCAACAGGCTCCCAATTTCTAGCAACTGATTATGCTACCTGTTTACTGGTCAGCAGGCAGGTGGGTCCATGGTGTTGTGGTTGGTTCTTCTCATACATGAGGTCAGCGAGGGAGTCCACTACTGTTCATCAGCTCCTATATTGTTGAGAGGCCTGGGCCACCAAATCATATTCCTGGATGTTCTGGCAGAAAACCCGATCGGAGAGAACCCCCCCTCCCCCCAGGCTGCAGTGGTCGCATTCTCTCGCCATGAAGTCACAAAGCTCCACAATGATGTCAGAACTGGCTACCCGCCCCAGGAAGGTCTTTGCAGGAAATACACAGGAAGAAGATAAGCAGAAGTACAGGCCATTTTGCATAGCAGGCCAGTGACTTCAATTGGCTTAGAAATGGGTAGCCCAGCCTAGCCCAATCTCGTCAGAAGCTCTGCAGGGATAACCACGGTAAATACTGGGATGGAGGTCCACCACGCAACTCCAGGTATTAGGATCAGTGTTGGCGTCTGTCTCCTGCCATGTTTTACTATATGGATGTCTTTCTTTCTCAGGTCTACTCACCCTATGAAAGTCTTTGCAGTAAATCCACAGGAAGGAGCTAAACACAATTGAGGGACTTGGGAATGTTCAGCCTGGAGAAAAGGAGGTTGAGAGGGGACATGATAGCCCTCTTTAAGTATTTGAAAGGTTGTCACTTGGAGGAGGGCAGGATGCTGTTCCCATTGGCTGCAGAGGAGAGGACACGCAGTAATGGGTTTAAACTACAAGTACAACGATATAGGCTAGATATCAGGAAAAAAATTTTCACAGCCAGAGTAGTTCAGCAGTGGAATAGGCTGCCTAAGGAGGTGGTGAGCTCCCCCTCACTGGCAGTCTTCAAGCAAACGTTCGATACACACTTTTCTTGGATGCTTTAGGATGCTTAGGGCTGATCCTGCGTTGAGCAGGGGGTTGGACTAGATGGCCTGTATGGCTCCTTCCAACTCTATGGTTCTTTGATTCTATGATTCTACAGGCTGTTTTGCAGAGCAGGCCAGTGACTTCAATGAGCTTCACAATGGGTAGCCCCCCGCTAGCCCAATCTCGCCAGAAACTAAACAGGGCTAGCCGTGGTAAATACTTGGATGGGAACCTGCCATGAAAATAGTCGTGAATTCCCTGCGTTCTGCAGGGTGTTGAACAAGATGACCCTAGAAGTACCTTCCATGATGGTATGATTGCCAAGATCTAGACTGGCACCTGTCTCCTGCCATGTTTCACTGTCTGGATATTTCATTCCCTTCTCTGTTCTCTGTAGGAGAGGATGGAAACGGGGATTGTTTTGATGTGCTGATCGGTTCATGGTTTCACTTTGATCTCTTTGTAGGCTATGCAATTGCTCTTGTTGAGGATAATTATCATTGTTTTATTTTTATGGATAGCTGGGTGATGGGAGGAGTTGACAGTCCAGCCTCATCTGCATAGCCCTGGCTTCAAAGACAGGGTGACGGGGACAAAAAAATCAGAGTCCAGTGGCACCTTTAAGACCAACAAAGATTTATTCAAGGCGTGAGCTTTCGAGTGCCTTCACACCTGCATGCTACAAATGGACCTGGGAAAATGGGGAGGTGACTCTCCGAAGTGGGGGCGGGTGACGGAGCTTGCAGGTGGGGCCGATTGTGGATATATCGATTTCGACGAGTATTGTCAATCTGTCTTAAGAAAGATTTTCATGGAGTTTGTTAAATCTATGGGTTCAGAAACTCGGATACTGCATGTTCATTTCAGCTCTTTATTGACCCCAGCTCTAAGGTACAAGAGAACTCATAAAGAACCGAGGAAAGTCCCCGAAAAAACCCCAAATATATACTAGGTGGAAGAATAGGAGATTCCTGCCACTGCATGCCGTTGGTCAGTTTCACTTTCAGCCGATTATTGATTCTGTAAATGTTGAAGGGGGGTGGCAGGTGACAGTGGATGAGCGATTGGGATGTGAGTGTCCTGCACAGTGCAGGGGGTTGGACTAGATGACCCAGGAGGTCCCTCCCAGCTCTATGTTTCTATGATTCTAAATTCCGTCTAAACCTCTGGAAGAAGCTCCTGACAGTGAGAGCGGTTTCTCAGTGGAACAGGCTTCCTCGGGAGGTGGTGGGTTCTCCATCTTTGGAAATTTTTAAACAGAGGCTGGAGAGCCATCTGACGGAGAGGCTGATTCTGTGAAGGTTCAAGGGGGTGGCAGGTGACAGTGGATGAGCGATTGGGATGTGAGTGTCCTGCACAGTGCAGGGGGTTGGACTAGATGACCCAGGAGGTCCCTCCCAGCTCTATGATTCTATGATTCTAAATTCCGTCTAAACCTCTGGAAGAAGCTCCTGACAGTGAGAGCGGTTTCTCAGTGGAACAGGCTTCCTCGGGAGGTGGTGGGTTCTCCATCTTTGGATATTTTTAAAAGGGCTGGACAGCCATCTGACAGAGAGGCTCTTATTATTTTCTCAATAATTTTCTCCCCTGCAAGGACAAGTTCATAGCCAAAAATATAAAGGGAAACGTAACAGATAAGCTCTTGTGAGTCGCTGCTGACTACTTCAGATCCCAAGAATCAGATCCCAGATATCTGAAGAAGTGAGCTATAACTCATGAGAGCTCCTCCCCTGCCACAGAAATTTGGTTAGTCTCTCAGGTGCTCCTTTTCGCTCTTTTACAGCTACAGATTAACATGGCGAACAATCTTGATATTTGGAAGTTTGTGCACAATATCACAAGAGGGCAGCATTGTCCTACTTTCCACGAGATGTAACAAAACATGTTCTTTTCTTCGAAGCGGAAAGAAAACCCACACAATTGTGGGAATGTTGATGTCAGGGGAGGGCTGCGTGGACTTTCACACATTACATTTTTAGGTTGTACACCTAAGATGTTTTAATTGTGTGCAGAATAACATTCCAGACGTGAGCATGTGTCAAGTCACAGATATGGTACTTATCAATCTGCTTCTCAAAAAGTTGAAGTTGAATGTCGGCCTGCCCCTCCCAGCCTGTAAGACGGATATCCTCTGTGATTTGGAGAGTGGAATACCTTTTGTGATGAGCCAGAAAGAGTTGAAGGAGAAAAAATGTCATGGGCTTGTCAGATCTTGGAAGGTAAGTAGGGCTGGTACTTAGATGGGAGACCACCAAGGAAGGCTCTGCAGAGGAAGGCCATGGCCAACCACCTCTGCTTCACACTTGCTTGGAAAGCCCCTTGCTGGAATCAGCATAGGTCTAGGATGGGAGACCACCAAGGAAGGCTCTGCAGAAGAAGGCAAAGGCCAACCACCTCTGCTTCTCACGTGCCTTGAAAGACCTTTGCTGGGGTGATCATGTCTAGGATGGGAGACCACCAAGGAGGGCTCTGCAGAGGAAGGCTATGGCCAACCACCTTTGCTTCTCACTTGCCTGGAAAGCCCCTTTATATATTTATTTATTGAATAAATAGATTACAATACAGTCCCATGGTTCCCTCAATAAAACTATTAAAACCAACTAATATCAATATCAAGGCGGTAGGCAAAAAAACCCTGTCTATACCCTTCGTTCATCCGGGGGACAACCATGTTACTAATCTCCTAATGGGAGTGAGGTACCAGATCAGTCAGATGGACCCAGGAGGCCCAAGATCGAATGTCGGGATCTCCCGCCCTGGCCTCAACCATATGCCTGGCAGAAGAGCTCCGTCTTGCATGCCCTGCGGGAAGCTGCTAGCTCTTCCGGGAGCTCATTCCACCGGTTGGGGCCAGGGCCGAAAAGGCCCTGGCCCGGGTTGAGGCCAGGCGAATGTCCCGGGGGCCTGGAACTACCAGTAGGTTTGTACCCACAGACCGAAGAGCTCTGCGGGGGGCATAAGCAACCAAGTGGTCCCGTAGGTAGGCACTTGCTGTGGAGTCAGCATAAGTCTAGGATGGGAGATCACCAAGGAAGGCTCTGCAGAAGAAGGCAGTGGCCAACCATCTTGCCTTCCTTCTTGCCTTGAAAGCCTCTTGCTGGTGTCAGCACAAATCTTGGATGGGAGACCACCAAGGAAGACTCCGTAGAGGAAGGCAATGGCCAACCCCCTTCTTCCCTCTTGCCTTCTTGCTGGAGTCAGCTGGCTGCACGTAAAGGAGGAGTGGGGGAATCGAACCTGCGTCCCTAGATCAGAGGCTGCTGATCTTAACCACTGTGGCACGCTGGCTCGAGTAATCTCCTCCTCTGTGCTGTGGCCTCAGTCCAGCCCCCCTGCCTGGTGACCAAGAGGGTCATGTCTTTCATTGCCACAATGACCCGAGCATGAACAGTGACGTTCTGTGGCTCCTTGTATCAAAGAGCAGCACCTAAGGCTGGCCGGGGGTGGGTGAGACTGTTGCTGCTTGTCTCTAGTGGGTTGTGGGGTTTTAATGGGGGTTTTAATAGGGGGTGAATCTACATCAGTGGTTCTCAGCCTTCCTCATGCTGCGACCCTTCAATACAGCTCCTCATGTTGTGGTGACCCCCAACCATAAAATTATCCAAGTGTTCTTCCACAGAAATTACACCAAAACTGACCCATGGCATGAAGATCCATTGTTCGTCATTGTATATAAATTGGGTGTTTTTTCCAGGGTTTCTCAGTTCAGCTCTGCCTCTTGTCCCACCATGCCGATCTCGCTCTTTTCCGCTGCTCCAGACAGAAGAAAGCTTTATCTCGATCTACCCCGCAAGGCTGTTGTGTGGATGGTGCCCCCTCCCGCGGCCAAGCTGCTTGCCCTGCCGCGACCCCTGGGGAAGGGATATCCGACCCCCAAAGGGGTCCTCACCCCCAGGTTGAGAACCAGTGCTGTACATGGTTGTAACCTGCCATGAGTTGTCGTTGAGAGTGGCAGGATAAGAATCAAATAATCGAATAATAAATAAAATAAAATAAAAGAATAAAGCATCGGGCGCCATCTGCTCTGTTCGGCCGCCACGACGGTTCCGTCTCGGCAATGCTTGCAAGTCAGCCTGGTGGTTTATTATATCAAGAGGAAAACGCATTTGAACGCGGGCCGGCGTGGTGCATGAGCCTGCCGGCTCACGCCAACCCGGGAAAGCGGTTTTGCTGTTTCCCCTCGCTGAGGGAATGCGTAATCACTTAGGCACAGCCGGAAGAAGGCTGGATTCCACTCAAAAGTAAATAAATAGCTTTTCTTTAAAAAGAAAAAGAAAAAGGCACACACAATAAAAAACATACTCGCACGACAACAATGCGAAAACCAGCAAACGCGCTAGAGCCGCAGGTCTCGTTTCCTCGCGTTGCATTGCCATAGAAACAAACAAAAATATAAGAGTTTATAAGCCAAAGAGGTTCCATCTGTGCTCTCAATTTATTTATTTTTGTTTGCCTTGTAAGAATCTAGAGTTTTTAAAGGGCAGAAAGAGCCGATAAAGAGACGGGAGTGAGAGGGATGACCTTTGGTTTACTGCTGGTCGCGGAACAATAGGCCAGCTTCCAAGTTATACAGAACGCTTCATTTTATGAAGTAATTGTCCAGACATTTTAACCTCCTTTGCTCAACTCAGATATCTTCTGCATGGAATCAGAGAATCATAGAGTTGGAAGGGACCTCCTGGGTTATCTAGAAGGAATTGGTTCTTATATGATGCTTTTCTCTACCTGAAGGAGGCTCAAAGCGGCTTATAGTTGCCTTCCCTTTCCTCTCCGCACAACAGACACCCTGTGAGGTGGGTGAGGCTGAGAGAGCCTTGATATTACTGAAGAAGAAGAAGAAGAAGAAGAGTTGGTTCTTATATGCCACTTTTCCCTACCCGGGTCAAAGCGGCTTCCACTCTCCTCCCCATTCCTCTCACCACAACAGACACCATATGGAGTGGATGAGGCTGAGAGAGCCCTGAGATTCCTGCTCGGTCAGAACAGTTTTATCAGTGCCGTGGGGAGCCCAAGGTCACCCAGCTGGCTGCATGTGGGGCAGTGCAGAATCGAACCTGGCATGCCAGATTAGAAGTCCGTACTCCTAACCACGACACCAAGCTGACCCCCGCCCGAGACTCTGTCAGCCTGAGTAGACTCTTACCCTGATGGCCCAATAGTCTGGTTCAGTAGAAGGCAGCTTAATGTGTTCATGTGATCTTGGGCCATTCCCACACCTTCAGCCACATCTACCTCACAGGGTCGTCGTGAGGATAACACGGTGGACTGGAAAAAGACATAAGAGGCCCTGATTGGGGAGAAAGGTGGGTATAGATGAACGAATTAAAGAAATAAAAGTGTAATAACTTACACCAGCGTCGAGTTTAGTATAGCAAAACCACCTTCTTGAAGTGACTTTGACAGATGGGCAAAAAAGTCTAGCGTGTTTATAATCAAACAATCCCCGTTCTTCCCCCCAGCTTATTTAACAAGTCGCTTTGACTAATTGAGAAAAGTTTAATGAATTTTGTGTTTCTCCCCTCCCCCCCTGGAAAAAAAGAGAGGAAAAAAAAGTAATTACTTTGTGCTACCAATGTACTCATTTGAAAAATTCATTAGATTTCTGTTTTCATGTAAATACTTCTGCCAAATTGCATTAACCAAGCCCAGCTTATTAGGGGTTCATGGTTCACATAGTATCTGAAAAGGAATAATTGTATAACTGCTCAGCAAAAACAAAGTAAATGTTTCTCCTGAGCTTCGGCAATTAAAAAAGGGGAAATTAGAACTGTTCAGGCTCAAAAACGCAAATATGGCATGTTGCCCATGAACAGGAAAATAAAACGATAATATGCAGCCGGAGATGCGGAGAATCTCGTGATTCCCCCACCCCCCGTGGTACCTTTTGTGAACTGCTGAGAGTTTCAGAGCTGTGGGATTTGTGGCACGCTTGGACCAAAACCTTTAGGTGACCTCTTGCAGGACCAGTGAAGTCCAAAAATTCTGCTGTGTCACCTCTGTCAAAATCAGCCATGATGTCCGACTTTGGGATTTCCTGCTGCAAGATATGGACCATAGCCCCTTACAAAGACTGGTTTTCAATCCGAGGTGAGTGGTCTGGCCGAACAAGCCCTCTGCGGGTTTGAATCGTCACCCCAGCTGGAGAGAAATTCCTCACTGGCTGCCTACTTGTTCCTCTTCCACGTAACCCAGTGATTCTCAACCTGGGTGTCCGGTCCCCTTTGGGGGTTGAACGACCCTTTCACGGGGTTCGCAGCAGGGCAAGCCGATTGACCGTGTGTGTGTTTGTGTGCCATCCACACAACAGCCTTGCGGGGTAGATCGAGGTAGAGCATTTGTCTGTCTGGAGCAGCGGGAAAGAGCGAGATGGGCATGGCGGGGCAAGAGGCAGAACTGAGCTGAGAAACCCTGGGAAAAAAACAAATTTATATACAATCATGAACAATGGATCTTCACACCATTGGTCAGTTTCGGTTTAATTTCTGTGAAAGAACCCTTGCATAATTTTAGGTTTGGGAGGTCACCACAACAGGAGGAACTGAATTAAAGGTTCGCGGCATCCGGAAGGTTGAGAACCACTGACCTAATCTGTCTGTGATGTAGAAGAAGAGAGTCTCAAAGTGAAGAAGAAGAAGAAGAGAGTTGGTTCTTATATGCCGCTTTTCCCTACCCGAAGGAGCCTCAAAGCGGCTACCCATCCCCTTCCCATTCCTCTCCCCACAACAGACACCCTGTGGGGTGGGTGAGGCTGAGAGAGCCCTGATATTCCTGCTCAGTCAGAACAGCTTTATCAGTGCCGTGATGAGCCCAAGGTCACCCAGCTGGCTGCATGTGGGGGAGTGCAGAATCGAACCCATCATGCCAGATTAGAAGTCCGCACTCCTAACCACTACACCAAACTGCCTCTCTAATTGCCAGTTTGGCTTCCAATTGCCTTCTCTTCCTTTCCCCACAATAGACACCCTGTGAGGCAGGTGAAGCTGAGAGAGCTCTGAAAGAACTGCTCTGAAAACAACATTTCTAACAGGACCAGGACTAGCCCAAGGTCACCCAGCTGGCTGCATGTAGAGGAGTGGGGAATCAAACCCAGTTATCAAGATTAGAGGTCACTGCTGTTAACCATGACACCTAGCTGGGGTCAGGGATGCCTGGTCTGAGACCCTTAAGGGCATGGTCCCTGCGGAGTTGTCAACTCTGGCTCATTTGGAAAATAATATGCCGGAGGAGATGGTGGTTGCCCAGCACGGTGTTCTGGTTAACAGCGTCGTCGTCTAATCTGGCGAGCCACATTAGATTCCTCACTCCTCCAGTTTGGTGGGAGCCAGTTTGGTGTAGTGGTTAGGAGTGTGGACTTCTAATCTGGCATGCCGGGTTCAAATCGATTCTGCACTCCCCCACATGCAGCCAGCTGGGTGACCTTGGGCTTGCCATGGCACTGATAAAGCTGTTCTGACCGAGCAGGAAACACAGGGCTCTCTCAGCCTCACCCACCTCACAGGGGGTCTGTTGTGGGGAGAGGAAAGGGAAGGCGACTGGAAGCCACTTTGAGACTCCTTTGGGTAGAGAAAAGCGGCATATAAGAACCAATTCTTCTTCTTCTTCTTCTTCTTCTTCTTCTTCTTCTTCTTCTTCTTCTTCTTCTTCCATATGCAGGTAGCTGGGTGACCTTGGGCTAGTCACAGCCCTGATAGTGCCGTTCTCACAGAGCTCTCTCAGCCTTACTTACCTCGCACGGTATCCATTGTGGGCAGAGGAAAGGGAAGGTGACTGTAAGCCACTTGTAGACTCCTTCAGGCAGTGAAAAGAAGGGTATAAAAACCAACTCTTCTTCCCTTCTTCCGTGTGGAATTTTATTCAATTTATTTAACGCCCCTCCCAGACCAGCCGGCTCGTGGCGGTTTTCACCGTCTTCCATCCTTCAAAGGGTATCCTCACCTCGTCTACATTTCGTCCATGTTAAGCCATTTTATTATTATTATTATTATTATTATTATTATTATTATTATTATTATTATTGATATCGATATCATTATTATTATTATTAATTTATTTATTTTAGATTTTTATACCTCCCTTCCATCCGGCTCCGGGGGGGGGTTAAAGGTTAAGGTTTTGGAATGGGGAGTGCGCTGTTAAGCACCTCTCGCAAAAATAAAGACAAGGGGTGTGCGTGTGTGTGTGTCCCGCTCCGTGCTGAACACACAGCGCCTTCATAACGACTCGTGACGTACCACGTTGGGAGTGTAGGTTCGTGGGCTGCCTCCGCTCCGTTTCGCCGTCGATCCGCCGCGCCTCGTACAAGCGAATAGTGCGAAAACGTAGGCAGGACTTACCAAAAAAAAAGAAAGAAAAAAAAGCCCCACGACAACCCACGACTCTCGTAAGGTCGGAAGGGTGCACATCGGAAGGGCTAATTGTCAAAATCTTTAATTGTTACCCTATGCCCTCGGCTCCCCTCGTGGGATAGTGGCACACCGGTGGGGTTATTAGGGCGGAAATTTGACTGTCACTCTGCCTAATGGAACACTTTTCCCTCATTTTCTCCTTAGGGCAGCTGTAGGAGTTCAACCTTATAATTGTTGCTCTTACCGTAATTGGAGGTAGTGGGAGTATGTATAATTCCATTGTCTTTCCTGTAAGGGGGTAGGTTTATTTACGACCGATTTGGTGACTCCTAACACAGTGAAGAATGCATTAGTTTGGCTTCCCGGATGGGCGAGAGCAACCCGAAAGCTGTTATTAACTGGGGCGGGGGGGGGGGAACGAGCCCTCGAGGTGGAAGTCTGGAGCAACCATTAACAGCGTGCGCGTCGGCTTCTGGCAGCCCTGTAGGGTATTCGAGGCATGAGGGGAACTGAGGTGGTTGGACATTGCCTGTATTAAGCCTGCGGGTTCGGCGAACGCAGACTCCGGTTCTTCAGAACGGCTCGTTTTATTTAGCAACTCCAAACTCCAAACACGGAACAGAGAAAAACAGGCAAGTTCCTGCGCTTTTATACCTTTCAGGCAGCCCGCTGCTGTCTCTGATTGGCCCTAAGCAAAGCAATCCGATTGGCTTGAAGCAGAGCAGTCCGACTGGCCCTTAACAGAGCAATCCGATTGGCCCTAAGCAGAGCAATCTGATTGGGCCTAAGCAGAGCATTCCGACTGGCCCTAACCAGAGCAAGCCCTAAGCAGAGCATTCCGATTGGCCCGAAGCAGAGCAATCCGATTGGCTCGAAGCAGAGCAATCCGATTGGCTCGAAACAGAGTGATCTTGTTGGACCTTAGCAGGTTCCTTTGATTGGTTAGTTCCTTGGCTGGCGGAAGCCCTCCTTTGCATCAGTGACCAAATGCCCGCAGACATAACAACCTGCCTGTATGAAGCCGTGATGCTTCCCCCTACAAGTACTATCCAGGGTTGACCCTGCTTAACTTCTGAGATCCGATGAGTTCGGTTTGGCCTGAGCCATCCAGGTCTGTCAGCAATAGCCGGTATAAAAGAAGAGATTGCGGTACCTTACAGATTTGGAGGGTCATAGGGAGAAGAATAGCTGATGACAGCTCTCATGCACATACCTTACAGAGATGCAGGCTAGCCGTACGTGGGTTCTGGAATGTGGTTTTGAGAGACTGATCCCCTAAAGATGAAATAACATTTTTAGAGGAGCAAGACCTGCTGCAAGCACCCTGACACATCTCACCCCCCAAATACATATTCCTCTTTGAAATATTATGTCTACATATTTGCATCTCCTTGATGTCCCACCCCTGAGAAGAGCTTTTCTCCTGGCACGAATGAATGCTTTCCCCTCAAAGGTCTTAGCGGGAAGATTCCACCGTATCCCATACCATGCGAGACTCTGTCCATGTGTCAGGATGACAGCTTTGTTGCTTTGCTGGGAAACAAGCCTTCTGTAAGCAAATCCTTGCAATTTCTACTCTCTGACAAAGACCCAGAGGTAACCATTTTAGTTGCCAGAGTTTTAACTAAGATGCTTTTATAATATGCTGCCTACCTTGTATTTTATCTTTTATAGTTTATTTAATCATTTTAAGACCATGGCCTATTTTGTTATTTTGTTGAAATTTTAAACCCTATTTTTATATGTCTTATACATATTTTATGCCAATAAAAGGTTACTGACTGACTGATATGCCTCTTTAGGTTTGAGCTGCCAGACAAGGTTGGAGATTCTGCAAGATGGAAGCAGACGCTGAGCTGCGAATAGCACCGATTGGGGGATGCCTGTGACGTTACCGAGGAACCGCCCACTTCCTGCACAAAGCATAACCCGGGAACCTGTTGTCTTCGTCGCCCTCCTGATTTCCTCGGGAGAGTTAGCTTAGAAGCTTAACGGACCTGCGGGTCCTTCACCCATCCCTAGCCCCACATTCCTAATTCTTTTCTGTACCTTCCCCCGCTGTGAAGAGCGCTCCCTTATCGATCTTCAACCTTGGTTCACCTAGTAGGGGTTGGAAATGTACTGCCAGGGATGGCAGGGAAAGCAGACTGGATGTCTCTTGAGTTCGCGTCTTTTAGATCAAAAGCCTGCTCTATGAGAACAGCTTTTCCCGCTTAAACTATCCTCCTGTATAGAGACCCGAGGGGTCTATCCGTACTTGTCTCTGTCAGTGCTCCTGTTCCTGCCAAGCTCTGGCCAACTTCGCCTCATGGAATCCCTCAATAAAGACTGATTTCTTTGCGCCACATGAGAATGGAGCAGTTTTCTATGAGGGGGTCTTCTAGGGTCAGTCGAACCAGCCTACGGTTCATGTCACCTGTTCCTGCAACATTAATAAAGAGAGAAAAGCGGCACATAAGAACCAACTCATCTTCTTCTTCAGTAATCTCAGGGCTCTCTCAGCCTCCCCTCCCTCACAGGGTGTCTGTTGCGGGGAGGGGAAAGGGAAGGCGATTGGAAGCCCTTTTGAGACTCCTGTTGGTAGAGAAAAGCGTCATATAAGAACCAACTCTTCTTCCTCTTCAGTAATCTCAGGGCTCTTTCAGCCTCCCTCACAGGGTGTCTGTTCTGGGGAGAGGAGAGAGAAGGGAATTGTAAGCCGCTTTGAGACCCCTTTGGGTAGAGAAAGGTGGCATAAACTGACCAATTCTCCTCCTTCTCCTTCTTCCCAAAATTGTAATAGTGGGGACACTGACCATTTTCAATGTTGGACAAAGACCAACCAAGCAGCAAAAATCAGAATAACATGATTTATTTGCATAACATCCCTGCAGGGTAATTTTGTGGGCCATGTGCAATTATCTGAGATACGGAGGCCAGCTGGGCTTGTAAAATGGGAGTAAACTAGGGTCCCCAAAGTGGCACCCGGTGACACCTTGCCTGGTGCCCATCACATGTTTCTTGGAAAAGGGCAGGCCAGAGGTCTGGTTTTTACCCAACCAATAACACAAAAGGAAACAAAAAAACCCAACTTGGAAACAGGTGAGAATCGAAAAGGTAGGAATGAAACCAAATGTAGAAACATATAAACAATTTATGATTAGAGCTCAATTGTTTCAAAAACCATCAGAGAATATCTATTTGGCACACACAAAACATCTCGGAGAGTACACCAGAAGTGCCTTGAAGTTGCCTTGAAGTTTGGGTTAGGGTTAGGGAAAGTATGCTTCAGAATGGGTAGGTTTTTGGTTTAGTGGAAGCCTTAGTGCTGGGGAAGATGCTGTGACATGGTTGGGAAAGGCCAAGGGGAATATAAATATTTATTCACAATATTTTACCTGTAGGAATTATGTAAAAAATAGGGTTTTGCACCTGGTTAAGTTCTCATCTTAAAATAATTTCCCCCAGTTTCTGAAGACTTAAAAAGAGGGGGAGAGTCTCCAAATGTGGAGATCTCCAGGACCCAACTGGAGTTTGGCAACCCTAGCTTGTGGCCAAGAGGGAACCTGAAAAACCTAGGACTCCTGGCGGATTATGCAGAATGAATTGATATAACTGACAGGATGAGACATTTGAGAAACAATGAAATAGGATTAGGGTTGCAGAACCAGCCTGAATTCTAAAAACAGAACTGAATCAAAGCACAGACTTAACACAACACATTAAATGAGGCAAAAACGAAGAACCTAGTAGAGAGCTGGTTTGGTGTAGTGGTTAGGAGTGCAGACTTCTAATCTGGCATGCCAGGTTCGATTCTGCACTCCCCCACATGCAGCCAGCTGGGTGACCTTGGGCTCGCCACGGCACTGATAAAACTGTTCTGACCGAGCAGGAATCTCAGGGCTCTCTCAGCCTTCCCTCCCTCACAGGGTGTCTGTTGTGGGGAGAGGAATGGGAAGGCGACTGTAAGCCGCTTTGAGCCTCCTTCGGGTAGGGAAAAGCGGCATATAAGAACCAACTCTTCTTCTTCTTCTTATAGTATGGATTCTAGTTTCAGCAATACACAATACTATAGACTAGGGGTTATTATGCACATACAGGTTTCCACCGAAGTCAGCATGCTGACCCTTTAAATTGTCATTTTTAAAAAGAAGAAGGATAAAGTGGTGGAGACCAAAGTCATTTTTGGGTCCCTGCCAAGGAGAAAGGTGCATTGGAAATGAAATTAAAATTAATACACATTCTCAGCCAAATTTACCTCACGAGGATTGGTGTGAGGATAAAACTGAGGAGACGGAAGCCATTTTGTGTCCCCAATGAGGAGAAAGGTGCATTGGGAGTGAAATAAAGAATTATACACAGTGTCAGCCAAATGTACCTCACAAGGATTGGTATGAGGATAAAACTGAGGAGACCAAAGCCATTTTGTTTCCCTACTGAGGAGAAAGGTGCAGTGGAAGTGAAATAAAAAATTTATACACATTCTCAGCCAAATGTACCTCACAAGGATTGGTATGAAGACAAAACTGAGGAGAAGGAAGCCATTTTGTTTCCCTACTGAGGAGAAAGGTGCATTGGAAGTGAAATAAAAAATTATACACATTCTCTGCCAGATGTACCTCACAAGGATTGGTGTGAGGATAAAACTGAGACAGAAGCCATTTTGCTTTCCCACTGAGGAGAAAGGTGCATTGGAAGTGAAATAAAGAATTATACACAGTCTCAGCCAAATGTACCTCATGAGAGTTGGTGTGAGGACAAAACTGAGGAGACGGAAGCCATTTTGCTTTCCTACTGAGGAGAAAGGTACATTGGAAGTGAAATGGAAAATTATACACATTCTCAGCCAAATGTACCTCACGAGGTTGGGTGTAAGGACAAAACTGAGGAGATGGAAACCATTTTGTGTCCCTACTGAGGAGAAAGGTACATTGGAAGTGAAATGGAAAATTATACACATTCTCAGCCAAATATACCTCACGAGGTTGGGTGTAAGGACAAAACTGAGGAGATGGAAGCCATTTTGTGTCCCTACTGAGGAGAAAGGTACATTGGAAGTGAAATAAAAAATTATATACATTCTCAGCCAAATATACCTCACGAGGTTGGGTGTAAGGACAAAACTGAGGAGATGGAAGCCATTTTGTGTCCCTACTGAGGAGAAAGGTGCAGTGGAAGTAAGTAAGTAAATAAGCGGTCCTGAGGTGACACACCCTAAAAATGGAGGGACCTGGATCCACCATCGAGCGGAGGCGTCCGCGCGGCTTCCTCGCTCGGCGATTGCATTAGCGAGCCGCAGCGGAGTCACTGAGCCGGTCCCTCCGAGCGACGGGCGTAGCAATTTCTGAGCCGGTGAGCACGCCAGGGTAAATCTGCCTTCTACTTTTAACCCCGTTAAGAGATAAGGAATGATTATGCTCCTAATTACTGTGCCGTTACTTTATTGGTTAAATTAACATTCAATGGCAGGGGGTTTTGCTGTGCAATATACAATATTATTTCTCCTACTGTGCACTCAAAGGCCTCCTGTCACAGCAACAGCAGGCCGGCAGGAGAAATCCTTTTAACAAATAGGTAAATATAAGCCTTGGGGGGAAAAATAAGGGGGAAGGGGTAATTATTTCAGCTATGTTAGTGGTGAAGAGGGAGAAAAGGGGCTAAAAATAAGTCAAAAAGAGCTGGGGAAAGATGAAAACGGTCTGCTGGGGAAACAGCTACGAATCCGAAGAATTGCAGAAGTGACGGCGGAAGGAGAGTCCTGCTAGAACAGTTCAGAAGTTTACGATGTCCAGAGTATTGTATCCCAAAATGGCTGACCGGATGCCACTGGGAACCCCACAAGTGGGGTGTAGAGTCTCTTCCTCTTGTTCGTTTCCCCAAGCAACAGATATTCAGAGGCACACTGCCTGGACATGGAAGTTCTACTTCACCGCCTCTCATAAATCATAGAATCATAGAGTTGGAAGGGGCCACACAGGCCATCTAGTCCAACCCCCTGCTCAACGCAGGATCAGCCCTAAGCATCCTAAAGCATCCAAGAAAAGTGTGTATCCAACCTTTGCTTGAAGAACCTTTGCTTGAACTGCACACAGTACTCCAGGTGTGGTCTGACCAGTGCCATATACAATGGGACTATGACATCTTGTGATTTTGATGTGATGCCTCTGTTGATACAGCCCAAAAATGCATTTGCCTTTTTTACCGCTGCATCACACTGCCTGCTCATGTTTAGTTTACAATCCACAAGTACCCCAAGGTCTCGTTCACACACAGTGTTACCTAGAAGCGTATCCCCCATCCAGTAGGCATGCTTTTCATTTTTCTGACCCAGATGCAGAACTTTACACTTATCTTTATTAAATCTTTATTAAATCTATCAGCTCTCCGTTTAACGCTCATTAATTGTCACAATATCCGGTGCGCTGACAGTTCCACAAGTCAGTTGTGTCGGGGGAAAAGAAGAAGAGACAGCATGATGTAGTGGTTAAGATCGGCGGCAAGCCGGGTTTGATTTCCCGCTCCTCATGCACCCAGCTGGGTGACCTGAGACTAGTCACAGTCCTGATAGAGCTTTTCTCACAGAGCAGCCCTGTCAGGTCTCTCTCAATCTCACTGCCTCACAGAGTATCTGTTGTGGGGAGAAGAAGGGGAGACGCTTTGAGACTCCTTCGGGTAGAGAAAAGCGGCATATAAGAACCAACTCTTCTTCTTCTTCTTCTTCTTCAGGAATATCAGGGCTCTCTCAGCCTCCCCTCCCTCACAGTAAGTCTGTTGTGGGGAGAGGAAGGGGAGACGCTTTGAGACTTCTTCGGGCAATGAAAAGCAAAGCGTAAAAACCAACTCTTTTTCTTCTTCTTTTGTCTGTGGTAAATCCACCACCATTCCATACAGATCAGAATCTCCTCCCTGTTCACAAAGAGGATTACCACTGAGTACTATCGGTGTATCCATTACTGCCTTCTAGCCCATCCTTCCTCTAAGGAGACCTTTCTTTTTATCCTTACAACACCCTACGAGGTAGTTGGGGCTGAGAGAAACTGCCAGTCTTCACTGGCAGTCTTCAAGCAAAGCTGGATGCACACTTTTCTTGGATGCTTTAGGATGCTTAGGGCTGATCCTGCGTTGAGCAGGGGGTTGGACTAGATGGCCTCTATGGACCCTTCCAACTCTATGATTCTATGATTCTATGATTCTATGAAACTGGACCACGGGGCAGAGTGAGCTTTGAGGGCAGAGGACGAATGGGAATGAGGCTCTTCCTGTTCTGGGTCAGGCATGCTGAAGTGCCAAACCAGCTTGCTCCTCTTCTGGGTCTGAATCAGGGGCTCAAACCGTTCCCTCACGCTGGCTTTCCATCATGCCAAATCACACCCCCCATCCCCGTTCAAAACCAAAATTGTCCGCATGATGCAGCTATTAAGCACCAGTTCCTGTCACCCTGTCAAAAATATATCAGTTTATTTTATTTCCTACATTTATTCCCTACTTTTCTTTGAATTGCAGGTTCACATCCTTCCTCTGCCACGGGGAGCTTGCTCGGCAGCCTAACCCACCTCACAGGGTCGTTGTGAAGAGCGATTGGAGGGAAGGAATGATGTAGGAAATGGCCCTAATCAGATCTTTGCTCCTTCAAGGTCAGTACTGTCCACTCAGATTGGCAGATGCTCTCCAAGCTCCCAGGTGGAGGTCTTTCACATCACCTCCGACCTGGTTGTTTTAATGGGAGATGCCAGGGATTGAACTTGGGACCTTCTGCATGCCAATGCACAAGCATTGCTTCTTCCCAAGGAGAATGACATCAAGTGGGACTCCCCCAGACAACACTCCCCCCGCATGGAGAATGTCCTCTGACAGGTGCATTCAAAAACTGTTCAGGTGTTGAGATTTTAATAATCTATTTTATTTATTGTGCATAAGGTTTTAATACCCATGTTTTATTGATGTAAATGTATGTTGTACACCACCCTGAGCTGCATGAGAAGGCAAAATATAAATTTAACAACAACAACAACAAGAAGACATTAGAATAATAGAATCATAGAGTTGGAAGGGACCTCCAGGGTCATCTAGTCCAACCCCAGCAAAATGCAGGAAATTCACAATGACCTGCCCAACCACAATGACCCAATTCCATGGACAGATGACGCCCCCCCCCCAAGCCCAATTATCCTTCCTCTTCTTCAATAATATCAGGGCTCTCTCAGCCTCACCTCCCTAACAGGGAGTCTGTTGTGGGGAGAGGAAAGGGAAGGCAAATGTAAGCCGTTTTGAGACTCCTTCTGTCAGAGAAAAGCAGCATATAAGAACCAACTCTTCTTCTTCTCCTTCAGTAATCTCAGGGCTCTCTCAGCCTCCCCTCCCTCACAGGGTGTCTGTTGTGGGGAAAGGGAAGGCGACTGTAAGCCGCTTTGAGAGTCCTTTGGGTAGAGAAAAGCAGCACATAAGAAGCAACACTACTACTTCTTCTTCTTCTTCATCATCATCATCATCATCATCTCTGCGGTCTGGAGATTATCCCCAGGTCCCACCTGGAGGTTGCCATCCCTAAGTCCAAGTGAGAACGGTAGCCTATGCATAAGAGAAATTTAAAAATAAATCAAATTACAAAACTAAAAAAAGTGGTGCAAGATCGAAAATCATAGTGACAATTGGTCCATCAGACAACCAAGAGTTGGACTCAACGGAATCATCATCAACTTTAAACATTATCAAACTGAATGCCCATTGCTGAAAAGTTTAAAAAACAGCTACCTTTGCCCAACTCCACAAGATACGAGCTTGTCCACCGTAACCCCCCCTCCCTTCAATAAGCAAAAGGGACTAATTTGCTCTAAGAAAGCCCCCTTTGTTCCAGCGCAGTCGAGGGGGTCCTGGTGTCCCCTCCAACCTCTGACTCCCAGCGACGGTGGGGCTACAAGCCGGTGCTGAAAGGTCTTTTCAACAGCGTTTGGCTTGTTCCAATTTGCTTTCCAAGGTTGCTGATCAGGGCGGCGAAGGAAGCCCGCAAAAGGATCGAGTTCTATTAATTGGGTCCGGCCGGCTCTCTTGTTCAAGTCCTATTTAGTTTCGCTGGCAGTTCCACTCGGCGAGCTAATTGAATCCAAAGTGTGGCCAACCGGCCCCGTGTGCCAGTCTATGGTTTCACGTTCAGGTGGGAGCTCTGCTGCCGTGCAGCAACAGATACGCCACACCTGGTCAAAAGGTGAAGAAATGGGGGGAGATTTCTGTTGGGGAAAGGGGTCAACGACGGCGCTCGATTCTTCTTCCTAGGGGAAGACATTCGATTCCTCCTGAGACGGGCATCTCTGGGACAACAGGCGTGGAATTGTAGCTGAATAATCCCTTCCTTCGAAAAAGACAGGAGTAATTTATGCTTGCTCCCCAACCTTGAATGATGTCTGCTAGGATCCTTTGAGGCAGGGGTAGTCAACCTGTGGTCCTCCAGATGTTCACGAACTACAATTCCCATGAGCCCCTGCCAGCGTCTGCTGGCAGGGGCTCATGGGAATTGTAGTTCATGAACATCTGGAGGACCACAGGTTGACTCCCCCTGCTTTGAGGAACCACGGACCAGGAGGACACGGTGAATAATTTATTTTATCTATTTTTATTTTGTTTCCTGTTTATGCCACCTTCCTTTACGGCCCAGGGCGGTTTACAATATGAATTCGCAACTCACAAAACCATGGTTATATTGGTACAGTACAAGGAAGTTGGGCTTAACAGGTGTCTAACTTTATGAATATTCTAACAACTGTTAACTACCCAATATACTCGCGTATAAGCCTAATTTTTCACACCCGTACCCGTTTTCACACTGGAAAAGCCCTCCTCGGCTTATACGTGGGTATATACCGTAATTCAAATAAGAGCCTGTTCCAGCCAGCCAATCATTGCATTGCCTTTTGCAAATGTGTCCTGCCAGCTGAGCTTGCTCTGGCAGCTTGTAGGACATCAACGGTTTGACTGAGGGACTCTGATCTTTTTTTCCCCCTGTTGCCTTCACTTCTTCCTCTTCTTAATCACTTCTTCCAACCTTTTGGTTTCGGTGGGTGAAAAGCGGGGTACAAAACCAGCAGCTATTCATCCTGTTGACTTTTCTGCATTTGTGTGTGTGTGTGTGTGGGGGGGGAAGGCTGGATGGGAGAGCCTGTGATGATAGAGCATTTCCTACCCTCGGCTTATATGCGAGTCAATACGTTTGCCCAGATTTTGCGGTAAAATTAGGTCCCTTGGCTTATATGCAGGTCGGGTTATATTCAAGTATATACGGTACTTAACTGTATGTGCAACCCTTAGTTCTGGTTCGGGTGGCCAGATTAGGGTGCTGTGCCTGATGGGTGTATCTGATGTGGGGAGGGGGTTCCTGGCAGGGCCTAGGCGATGGTGTTGTTTTCATTTAAAAGCGGAAGAGACCCATTTTGCAGACCGTGTGGAACTGTGGAAGCTCTGGCAGGGTCCTGATCTCCTCCGGGAGCTCGTTCCACCAGGTGGGGGCCAGGACAGAGAAAGCCCTGGCCCTGATCGAAGCCAGATGAGCTTCCTTGGGGCTAGGGATCACCAGCTTGTTGGAGTTTGTAGAGTGTGGTGCTCTCTGGGCGGATAATTAGCCGAAAATTCTTTTGAATTAATTTCAACCCATTGGTTCTGGTCTGACCCTCTGGGGCAACAGAAAACAAGTCTGCTCCGTCCTCCATGTGACATTTCTCATGGGGTTGACAGGGCCTTGCTCATCAATTCACATGCAGGTCCCTGCTAGGCAGGAGCCTCACAGGGGAAGTCCTGGTCATCTCTTGGGAGCCCCAGGAGGGCAGGGATGCCGGGGACACCCGGAGAGCAGCACTGTTGGCCCGATCTCTTCAGAGACGGCTCATTCATGGAATCACAGAATCATAGAATCATAGAGTTGGAAGGGGCCACACAGGCTATCTAGTCCAACCCCTTGCTCAGAATCAGAATCACAGAATCATAGAGTTGGAAGGGGCCATACAGGCCATCTAGTCCAACCCCCTGCTCAACACAGGATCAGCCCTAAGCATCCTAAAGCATCCAAGAAAAGTGTGTACCCAACCTTTGCTTGAATACTGCCAGTGAGGGGGAGTTCGCCACCTACTTAGGCAGCCTATTCCACTGTTGAACTATAATTCACTATATGAAACCTCCATTCCTGCATGTCTTTACTTGGAACTGGGCCAGGATTGGATCACGTCAGGTTTAGATGCGGGCCCATCCAGACTAAAGTCCTGACACCCGCCAATGAGATCTGCACAAATCCTGAAATCACAAAATCGATCGATCGATCGATTAATTTATCTTTTACCTTATTCATAGAGACTCAAGGGGATTACACAGAATGAGTCAATACAGTCAACAGGCTGGTATGTTCAACAAAGTATGATTAGGGCTGTAGGACCATCCAGAAATCTGGAAATAGGACTGGAGCGTGACAAATTCAACGAGCCAAAATCACACAGCAGGATCATACTTATAGCAAGTTTCCACCAGAAATATAGACTACGGTTCTTAATCGCATATCCGAGTCACTTTGTGAATCATGTTGTAGATTGTGCAGAAACACCCTTGTGAATAATTCTGGTTATGCATTGCTGGGGAAATGTGGGAGCCTTCCTGACCTTCCCGGGGAGGCCGTTCTGTATGGCGGGAGCCAAAATGGAGAAAGCCCCTGTTCAGGCAATAGTTGACGTTGCACATTTACAGGTTGGCACCCACGGAAGCCCTTGATGACTGGAGTGAAGGTGTTACAGCAGGATGCAGAGAGAGAGAGAGGCGGTACCGAATTAAGATGATGAAGAAGAAGAGTTGGTTCCTTTATGCTGCTTTTCTCTACCTGAAGGAGTCTCAAAACGGCTTACATTTGCCTTCCCTTTCCTCTCCCCACAACAGACACCCTGTGATGTGGGTGAGTCTGAGAGAGCCCTGATATTATTGAAGAAGAAGAAGAGTTGGTTCTTATATGCTGCTTTTCTCTCTCAGACGAACTCTTCTTCTTCAGTAATATCAGGCCTCTCTCAGCCTCACCCACCTCACAGGGTGTCTGTTGTGGGGAGAGGAAAGGGAAGGCGAATGGAAGCCACTTTGAGACTCCTTTGGGGAGAGAAAAGCAGCATATAAGAACTCTTCTTCTTCTTCAGTAATGTCAGGGCTCTCTCAGCCCCTCCTTCCTCACAGGGTGTCTGTTGTGGGGAGAGGAAAGGGAAAGCATCATATAAGAACCAACTTCTTCTTCTTCTTCTTCTTTAATAATATCAAGGCTCTCTCAGCCTCAACTCCCTCACAGGGTGTCTGTCGTGAGGAGGGGAAGGGAAGGTGGCAGTTAGCCCCTCTGAGACCCATGAGGCCTGCTGGGGGTCCTTGGGCCATCCCATTTCTCTCAGAGCTCTACCCCCCCCACACACACACAGACACAGAGACACCTGCCTCATAGGGTGTCTGTTATGGGGAGAGGAAAGGAAAGCGGATTGAAAGCCGCTCTGAGACTCCTTCAGGCAGTGAAATGTGAGATATAAAAACCAACTCTTCTTCTTCTCAGCTGGGCCTGCCTCAGTTAGTACCTGGATGGGAGACCACTGAGAAAGTTTAGGGTCACTGTGAGGGTCCTCATCCATTAGCAGCTGCAAGTGATCGCAAGACAAGCAGATCAGAAATACGGCAGGATCGACGAAGCAGTGACATGTCCTTGTTCGTCTTGATATTGTTTTTCCGGACACCAGGGGGCAGCCATGGACTTCCAGCCGCCTGGGCATGCCTGGAGAGAAACTGTGTCAATATAGGTGAAGGAAGGCTTCCTGTTCCGCTTAATTCCTCATTTTCCAAATCGTTAGAGGTTAACCTGTTCCACTTTGCAGAGCAGTCCTGGGGGAAAGGACGGCGTCCGTCAAACCGGGAGGCTTCTGTGCCAGGCTGCACATTACGACTTCCCCGTAGACAACCTTTCTCACTGCACGGATGTCATGGGTTAGGAACAGCAGAGTATTTGGGATACCCACGGGGGTCCCCAAATGGATAGTGGCACGAAAACCATCAAATATCACCTAATACATGGATAGGATTCCTGAGCTCCAACTGAGAACAATTCCCTTGGGGGAAATGGCTGCTTTGTGTGATTCAGAACGGCAGCCTCTAATCTGGAGCACCGGGTTCGATGCCCCGCTCCCCCTTCACACAAGGGTGACCTTGGGCCAGTCACAATTCTGTCGGAGCTCACCTACCTCACAGGGTGTATGTTGCGGGGAGAGGAGGGGTAGGCGATTGTGAGCCACTTTGAGTGACATGAGGCCTGCTGGTTGACCTGGGCCCAGTTCCAGTTCTCTCAGAGCTCTCGCGGCCTCACCTACCTCACAGGGTGTCTGTTGTGGGGAGAGAAAGGGAAGGTCTGAGGCACGTGAGACCTGCTGGGTGACCTTGGCCCAGTCCTGGTTCTCTCAGAGCTCTCTCAGCCTCACCTCCCTCACAGGGTGTCTGTTGTGGGGAGAGGAAAGGGAAGGTCATTGGAAGCCGCTTTGAGACTCCCTTAGGTAGTAAAAAGCGGGCTACAGAAAAACACAGCTCTCTGTTCTCTTTTCTTAGAATCATAGAGTTGGAAGGGACCTCCAGGGTCATCTAGCCCAACCCCCTGCAGCATGCAGGAAGTTCACAACTCTCCTCTGTTGCCAGATATATAAGCCAAAATGTATTCAAATGTTTCAAATGTATGCTGGAAATGTGAATTAATTAAGGGACATTTTACCATTTAGGGTAGACATGCAAGGAAGCCAACTTTAAAAAAAAATACAAACACATTCATTAATTCAGAAGATGCTCAAATCTAATGTACAAATGAAAGCAGAGGCTTTTCTTTTTGGGGATTAACAGGCAGACAACTAGAAAAAAAGCCACGGAACTTTGTTTTCGTATATGACTACGGCAGCAAGGTTATTATACGCTCCAAACTGTGAAAGTTTGATACGCCCCACTATAGAGGATTGGTCGGCGAGCACGAGGGAACGTGCAAAAATGGTTATACGTCCTTCTCTGATTAGAGAAACGACAATATTGACATTTATTACTAACTGAAAACCCCTTTTGCATAAAAAGGAAAACAAATGTCTTGTGGATCTGACAATTAAGAGGGGGAGGTTTAGAGGATTGGAAAAAAAAGAGATCTTTTCCTCTTATAATTGCAAAATAAATGCTAAGTTTGTTATTTTTAGCTATATTTGCCGTAGAGAAAACCGGAAGTCTTTTCTTCATAGAGCTGTATATCTCTCTTTCCTTCTTTCTTTAGTATTAATCTTTTTTTTTTGTCTCGAAAACATTTAATTAAAAAAACGATATTAAAAAAGAGATGAAATATCTGCTTCGGGAGGGGATTTTTTTGAAGCCGGATGGCCCCTAGATTGACAGAGTGGGTCACCTGGGCTGATTCTGCACTTAGTTTGTTTATTCCGTTGTGGATCCTGCTGAATCTAGATTGATTTGAACTCGGGTCTTCCTCTGTACTCCCCTTCCCCAATTGAAGCAGAAAGTGTTCTGCACTTGATTGGGGAAGCTCAGAAGGGGGGGAGCCAAGTGCAGCAGGAGCCCCTTTCTTTTCTTGAACAGGGGGGGGGGGAGGATTGGAGACAGAAGAGGAGGGAGAATAAATCCAAGAGGAAAATCTCTACCGAGAGAAGTTAGGGCTTTTGGAGCTTCTGCTGAGAGAAGTTAGGGATTCCCCTTTAAGGGAAGCCTTGCAACCTGGGAAAGAGGAAGCCTTTGAACTGATGCTCTGGCCAATCAGGGCTTTTCCACCATGTTGGAGGCTCAAGGCAGCAAGTTATTTCAGGGAAAGCACAGAGCTACACCTTTACTCATGCCCATTTTTCAAATATCGAGGGTTATTTCCACTCCAGGATATCACGGGGGAAAGGTAGGGTCACTCCAGATCAATCCTGCAGATAAAAATTTTTAATCGCCCCAAATCAAAATGGAAATCGCATTCAGTGTAGACGGCAGGGACTGAATCAACCTGGGATTGGAGTAAAAGCTCCTTGCAGAATCAGCCCAGAAGTTCTGCAGGCTCCATGACTTTCTACTGGGCTAAGAGCCCACAAACAAAGAAGGATTTTGTGCTGCGTCTGGACCAGTGTATTGGCCTGTAGCTCGCTTGACCAACAGATCCCCTTTTCTAAATGTCCCGATTGGGGAGAACGTGGCTTTTTCCCAGGCAGCCACAGCAAGGAGATATAGGAAATGACATCCAGCATTGGCTTAACGTTCGGAGCAGTGGGGTTTTCTTTTTTCCCCTCCTGGGAACCTTTTCTACTTTGATTCCGCAGCCACAAGACTGCTGTCCGTCTGCATGGACTTGGTGGGCTGCCTGTGTTCTGGGGGAACACACTGGGATGTGCGCACGCTCTACGTAAAGCTCTGGCTGGGCCTCAGCCTCATGGGTGCCTCACCGCCATTGTTAACAAGAGCCCTGTGTTGTTTCTTGCTTAGAGCTGACAACTCTGGGCCGGGAAATTTGGGGGTGGAGCCTGTGGGGACGGGATTTGGAGAGGGGAGGGACTCTGGAAGGCTACAATGACATAGAGCCCGCCTTCCCAAGTAGCCATTTTGTCCAGGGGAACGGATCTCTGTTTTTTTGGAGCGTTTTTTTGGCACTCTTTAAATCAACAGAAAAACAAGGAACCTATTCAAGGCAATATTGTTCTAACTATATATATACCACACACACACACACACACACACACACACACACACATATATGTGTATGTGTGTGTGGTTTGCCAGTTCCTTCCCCAGTCATTACCGTTTATTCATTTTACCGACTTCGGAAGGATGGAAGGCTGAGTCAACCTTGAGCCGGCTGCTGGGATCGAACTCCCAGCCTCATGGGCAAAGCTTCAGACTGCATGTTGGCTGCCTTACCACTCTGCGCCACAAGAGGCTCTCTCTTTCCCTCTCTCTCTCTCATTCACACACACACACACACACACACACACACAAACACGCATATTCAATTTTACTATTTTTTAAATATATATATGAAGAATCTACATAATTTCCGTTTTCAATATCTCTTTCAGTGGTTGAGTCCTAAATTGAAAATGTACAAATTGACGTCCATGCCATATTAATCAGAAGAAGTCAAATGAAACAATGACACAATGAATTACTGCAAATACACATACCTCCAATATATTCAAATCAAAGAAGCACTTAGGTTTGTGGAGGAAGGCCCCCTGTTGGGTGTTACAAAGACACACATTCTAAGGGTTGACACTGGTGTCTTGGGAATTACTCGGAGATTTGGGGGGTGTAGTCAGAGGGGGCAGGGTTTGAGAAGGAGAGGGACTTCAATGGGGTCTAAAGCCTTAGAGCAGGGGTAGTCAACCTGTTGTCCTCCAGATGTTCATGGACTACAATTCCCATGAGCCCCTGCCAGCGAATGCTGGCAGGGGCTCATGGGAATTGTAGTCCATGAACATCTGGAGGACCACAGGTTGACTACCCCTGCCTTAGAGCACAGGTGGCCATATTGTGGCTCTCAAGATCTCCATGGACTACAATTCCCATCAGCCCTGAAGGAGAGCCATGGTTTGGCCACCCTGCCGTAGTGTCCTCTCTCCAGATGAACTCACCCCTGACATCTAAAGATCCGTAGTCTTGGACTACAATATGTAACCTGCCATGAGCCTGCTTGGGAGTGGCGGGTAAACAATTACAATTACACGAACACGAACGCCAACGCCAACGCCAACGCCAACGCCAACGCCAACACCAACACCAACAAGTTAACCTAAAAAACGGGTTCTGGATAATTTTTTTTTTAAAGCCATAGAGCAGTTAAGAAACCTCCATGAAATGTTGAGCCAGAGGGACGGTTTATATCAGGGGTAGTCAAACTGCGGCTCTCCAGATATCCGTGGACTACAATTCCCAGGAGCCCCTGCCAGTGAATGCTGGCAGGGGCTACTGGGAATTGTAGTCCATGGACATCTGGAGGGCCGCAGTTTGACTACCCCTGGTTTATATGATGAAACCATGGAGGAAGAAAGCAACTTTCAAAATGGGCTATTGGGGAAAACCTTTTTTTTTGTGTGTTTATCCGGAACCCATTTTTTATGCTTGCACATTACAGAGATGAATATCTATTGACTATGAATTGTCGAAGTTATTCATTTCTTCCATTACAAACAAAAATAGATGACATCTTTCTGATAGCCAACTGGTCGAATATTTCGAGCTTGGATAACCCCATTCGACCAGACTTAGCAATTTCAAAGGGCAGGGGCTCATGGGAATTGTAGTCCACGGACATCTGGAGAGCCACAGTATGGCCACCCCCACCCGAGGAACAGAAGACTGCTCAGGAACCACCTGTGGTCCATTGAAATGCCACCTGTGGCTCTTCTGAGCTCTGTTCCCTCATGGCCAACGGGGGGAGCCACCTTCAGACAGCTGCCTTTGGAATTATAGGCCTCTCTATGAGTTGGGAAGAGCCTCTTGTGGCGCAGAGTGGTAAGGCAGCAGACATGCAGTCTGAAAGCTCTGCCCATGAGGCTGGGAGTTCGATCCCAGCAGCCGGCTCAAGGTTGACTCAGCCTTCCGAGGTCGGTAAAATGAGGACCCAGCTTGCTGGGGGGTAAACGGTCGTGACTGGGGAAGGCACTGGCAAACCACCCCGTAATTAATTAGCTCCCACCCATTCGGGAAACCCTTCCAGGGTTTCATGAAACCCTGATGGAGAAAGCTTGCTCAAAAGCATCCATTTTCTCCATGGACTGATCTCTGCAGTCTGGAGATGAGCTGTCATTCAAGGGGATCTCCAGGCCCCACCTGGAGGCTGGCATCCCTGAGTCCCCCCTCCCAAGCAGCCCTTTTCTCCAGGGGAACTGATCTCTGCAGTCTGGAGAGGAGCTGTCATTCCAGGGGATCCCCAGGCCCCACCTGGAGGCTGGCATCACTGAGTCCCCCCTCCCAAGCAGCCCTTTCCTCCAGGGGAACTGATCTCTGCAGTCTGGAGAGGAACTGTCATTCCAGGGGATCCCCAGGCCCCACCTGGAGGCTGGCATCCCTGGGTCCCCCCTCCCAAGCAGCCCTTTCCTCCAGGGGAACTGATCTCTGCAGTCTGGAGAGGAGCTGTCATTCCAGGGGATCCCCAGGCCCCACCTGGAGGCTGGCATCCCTGAGTCCCCCCTCCCAAGCAGCCCTTTCCTCCAGGGGAACTGATCTCTGCAGTCTGGAGAGGAGCTGTCATTCCAGGGGATCCCCAGGCCCCACCTGGAGGCTGGCATCCCTGGGTCCCCCCTCCCAAGCAGCCCTTTCCTCCAGGGGAACTGATCTCTGCAGTCTGGAGAGGAGCTGTCATTCCAGGGGATCCCCAGGCCCCACCTGGAGGCTGGCATCCCTGAGTCCCCCCTCCCAAGCAGCCCTTTCCTCCAGGGGAACTGATCTCTGCAGTCTGGAGAGGAGCTGTCATTCCAGGGGATCCCCAGGCCCCACCTGGAGGCTGGCATCCCTGAGTCCCCCCTCCCAAGCAGCCCTTTCCTCCAGGGGAACTGATCTCTGCAGTCTGGAGAGGAGCTGTCATTCCAGGGGATCCCCAGGCCCCACCTGGAGGCTGGCATCCCTGAGTCCCCCCTCCCAAGCAGCCCTTTCCTCCAGGGGAACTGATCTCTGCATTCTGGAGAGGAGCTGTCATTCCAGGGGATCCCCAGGCCCCCCCTGGAGGCTGGCATCCCTGAGTCCCCCCTCCCAAGCAGCCCTTTCCTCCAGGGGAACTGATCTCTGCAGTCTGGAGAGGAGCTGTCCTTCCAGGGGATCCCCAGGCCCCACCTGGAGGCTGGCATCCCTGAGTCCCCCCTCCCAAGCAGCCCTTTCCTCCAGGGGAAACGATCTCTGCAGTCTGGAGAGGAGCTGTCATTCCAGGGGATCCCCAGGCCCCACCTGGAGGCTGGCATCCCTGAGTCCCCCTCCCAAGCAGCCCTTTTCTCCAGGGGAACTGATCTCTGCAGTCTGGAGAGGAGCTGTCATTCCAGGGGATCCCCAGGCCCCACCTGGAGGCTGGCATCCCAGATTCCCCCCTCCCAAGCAGCCCTTTCCTCCAGGGGAACTGATCTCTGCAGTCTGGAGAGGAGCTGTCATTCCAGGGGATCCCCAGGCCCCACCTGGAGGCTGGCATCCCTGAGTCCCCCCTCCCAAGCAGCCCTTTTCTCCAGGGGAACTGGTCTCTGCAGTCTGGGGAGGAGCTGTCATTCCAGGGGATCCCCAGGCCCCACCTGGAGGCTGGCATCCCTGAGTCCCCCTCCCAAGCAGCCCTTTTCTCCAGGGGAACTGATCTCTGCAGTCTGGAGAGGAGCTGTCATTCCAGGGGATCCCCAGGCCCCACCTGGAGGCTGGCATCCCTGAGTCCCCCCTCCCAAGCAGCCCTTTTCTCCAGGGGAACTGATCTCTACAGTCTGGAGAGGAGCTGTCATTCCAGGGGATCCCCAGGCCCCACCTGAGGGCCATCATCCCTATTACAAGGATGGGAGCCAAGGTTGTTATTTTGGGTTGCAAACACCGCAGATGTGGCTTTCCGTGAGCGATGGAGAAGATATCAATGCTGAAGGTGGAAGACAGCCCAACTCAGGCTTCTTCCACTCCTCCAGGTCATTTTGACCGCTCTTTTCAAGAGAGGGTTTCAAAAAGCAGCTTTACCTGCAATTGCCTTGGCCCTTCTCCCAGCACAACAGGCAGAAGGGGGGCAGCATTTATTAACATTCCTTCCGTGCAGTCTGTCAAATAAAACGTGCCCATTTGGGGTCGCGATCGATCCTTCTGAAGGCCCGTTTGCTCGGGACAGGCGGGACTGTTTTGGGGTTTTGTGCCTTTGCTGACTGGCAGACCCTTAGTACCCCTTCCTGAGACAAAGGCCGCTGTTGATATAAGCCAAGAAGAGCCCCCAGCCTCTTAAGGACCCAAATCTCTTTGCCTTTCGGTTTGACTTTTGGAGTCAGGTCCGCCATCTTCAAACACTCCGAGGAGACAAAATTCCTGGCCCCCTTTCTCGGGCAGGGGGCGGGAGAGGGAAAGTTTTCCGAAGAATGGAACCCGCACCCTGGGCCGCATCCTGGCCCCCCTCCCTAATCTCAGTTGCACTGTGTCAGACCGAGGTAACCACGAGTTAAATGAAATACCCTAGATCAAAGGGGGATTAATCACCAACGGAATCCTCGCTGAATAAACCTGTCATTCAAGAAAATTATTTCCAGCAAACTTAGCAGAGGACCGGGGTGGGGGGCGAGAGAGGGGGGGGGAAGATGGGGTGGAGGGACGGCATTTGCATAACAGGGCCCCCGACGGGCTTCAGCCAGGTTAAAAGAGTCCGAATCCGTCCGAGGGACGCGGCCCGGCTGTCCCTTTCATCGGATCCTCACAATGGCCGGCTTCTAATCTGATCATGCGGCCGTCCGTCGAAAGAGGTGTCGGAACAGCCGTGTCTGGCAAAGAAGGGATGGATCAATTTCGGTTTCAGTAACTCCTAAATCTGATTTGCTGGAATTTAAGATGTAATCCTTAAAAAGAGAGAGAGAGAGAGAGAAAGGCCTTTAAGCCCCGTAGGCTGTTTATTAACATCCTTTCTTTACTTAAAAAAAAAAAAGAAAGAAATACTTGACCTTTGTTTTAGAAACAAGCGGTCCGGATCCAACGGCCTCCTAGTCTGTTGTCACCACCCCTCCTTCGGTTTCCCAGCCTGGTTGTATTCACAAATAAACCTGCAATTTTGGGTTGCATACGACGCCAAGGGTGTGAGTGTATATATGTGGATGTGCGAATATATGTTTAAAATGGATGCAGGGGGGGGGGAATATGTGGAAAAACATGTAAATATTATTGTTTCTCTATAGAGTTATCTATTCAGTTACGGTTGTTTTTGCACTACCTGCTTCGGTGGGTACATGGGTGGCAACCTAGGAGAAGGCCTTTTTGATCGTAGCACCAACCCCTCCCCCCCACCCAAGATTGGCCTCCCCCCTTCCTCCACCCGCAGGTGAAGATATTTGTTTCCTTCCCTGAGATCTCCCTTAGCCATTCCTCCTTCCTAACCAGAAGAAGAAGTCGGTACTTATCACCCGCTCTTCTCTATCCGAAGGAGGCTCAAAGCGGCTTACATTCGCCTTCCCTTTCCTCTCCCCACAACAGACACCCTGTGAGGGAGGGGAGGCTGAGAGAGCTCTGAGAGAACTGTGCTTCAAGACCAGATCTAATGGTTGCATAGGGAGGAGTGGCAAATCGTACCCAGCTTCCTGGATTGGAGGCCACCTCTCTTGACCGCCATACTAAGCTGGTTCTTACCAACGTTTCACCTGCTGTTCTTATGTCTTTGTATGTATTTTTAACTTGGTTTCAAACGCTTTTGAAGGAAGTGTGTTTACAGAGGGTGTGTTGAAATGGGATTTGATCATGCGTGTTTTAAATCGCTAGCTGCCTTGGGGATCCTTGAGAGGGCGAAAAAGGTGGGATAGATATTTCGTAAATAAATATTTGGGATGGATCTGATTTTCTCAGTGGCTGGCAGGGCATTGCAGCCCCCCCCCAATTGCCATATTTTGGGCTGTAAATGATTTGGGGCAGTACATTTTCTCTTGTTTCTGAGGACAGAGCATTGATTCTTCGGTTTGGGTACCATCTTGGCCTACAGACCCATTTGGGGGTATCTCTGGCTCTTCTTGTGTAGCCCTTTTCTGATTCCTATTAACAGACGCACACCTACCAGTTGTTGTTGTTGTTAGGTGCGAAGTCGTGTCCGACCCATTGCGACCCCATGGACAATGATCCTCCAGGCCTACCAGAGAGAGGGCCTTTTTTGTGATAACACCACAACTGCCTCACTTGGTTGGCACCATCTTCGTCAAAATCTAGGGTGTCTGGTAAGCTCTGTGCTAGTCCTATTCTGCACACAATAGATAATGCACTTTCAATGCACTTTAGAAGTAGATTTTCCTGTTCTGCACAGGAAAACCCAGCTGCCAAAGCACAGTGTGTCCTCTGTGTGCAGACTAGGCCCTGGTCTCTCGTGATTTAGTGGTATTTATGATCCCGTTTCCCCCCTAGCCAGTTTACTGAACAACCATCCTATTTTATTTATTTATTTAAATGTATAGACCGCCTTCTCCCGTATGCCCATGCCCAGGATTCAAGATCACAGGGAGAGGCCCTCTTGACTGCCCTATCAACCAAATAAGATCGTCTGGTGTGTCCCCAGGAGAGGCAGGGACTTTTTAGTGGTCGCACTGGGATTACGGTCTGACCTTCCCAGGAAGGTGTGGCCCCCTCACTTTCGGTCTTCAGGAGGCAGTCGAAGATCGATTGTTTATTATACACCACCCTCCCTTGTGGCTCAGGGTGGTTTATATAGCATGTAGGAATAAGTACAGTAGAATTCAACAACTTCCAAGTAGAACACAACAGTAACATCGATGTCAGTAGATTCAGGTGGACAACAGTGTTGGTCTGAAGCGGCACAACAAAATTGGAGTCCAATGGGACCTTTAAGACCAAATCTTTGTTGGTCTTAACGGTGCCATTGGACTCCGATTCTGTAATGATTCCAATAACTAATGATCATAGAATCATAGGATACTAGAGTTGGAAGGGGCCATATAGGCTATCTAGTCCAACCCCCTGCTCAACGCAGGATCAGCCCAGAGCATCCTAAAGCACCTGTTAACTATGATCCTCAGTTCAGGATTCAGTTCACGGGGAGGGGTTTTCTGGGGGGGCCGGTAGATGCTGTGGGTTCGGTCGACCTCAACCAAATGGCTGGCGGAAGAGCTCCCTTTTGCAGGCCCCGCGGAACTGTAGTAGCTCATGTGGGGCATTTTGTATTGCATTTGATGACGTTGCTGTCAGTCTTAAACCTTTATTATTATTGTTGTTGTTGCTGTTGTTGTTATTTATCTATTTATTCATTTATTTATTTGATAGAACTCCCTTCCATACAGCTCAGGTCGATGTACAAGATATAACATTAGATTCAAGTGGGTCATCGTGCTGAAGTAGCACAACAAAAATAGAGTCCAATTGCACCTTTAAGACCAACGAAGATTTATTCAAGGTGGGAGCTTTCGAGTGCATGCACAGAGTGCATGCACTCGAAAGCTCCCACCTTGAATAAATCTTCGTTGGTCTTAAAGGTGCAATTGGACTCTATTTTAATATATAATATTGTATATATTATTAGGAGTGGTTGGAGCGTTGTTTTAATTGTTTTTATCTGTTCCTATTTGTTATGTACTTTATATATTGTTACCCGCCATAAGCCGACTGGTTGGGAGCAGTGTGAGAGATAGATAGATAGATAGATAGATAGATAGATAGATAGATAGATAGATAGATAGATAGACAGACAGACAGACAGACAGACAGACAGACAGACAGACAGACAGACAGACAGGTAATTAAAACAGAATGCATCAATAAAAGATAAGTATTCAAACCTTAAAGCAGTAAATAAATCAGAGTATTCAAACCTCAACCCATTAAAATCTCTACACCCTGGCAATTTTCCAGTGTACCTAGCAGAGGGCGTTCTCCATGGGTGGGTGGGTGGGATTGTCTGGGGGAGGCCCATATACGGATTTTAAAAATTTGGGGTTTATGCATTTTATTTTGTGTCTTTTATCTCTGTTGTAAGATGCCATGAGAAGGAAAGGTGGCTAATAAACGCTTACTTTATTAATTTATTAAAATTACGCCCAAAAAACACAAATAAAAATGTCTATCCTCCTCTCCTATCTGAGAATGCACCAAGGGATGGACAGAATATCAAACAGAACAGAGCTGTTAAAATTCAGCATCCGATAAAAAATGCCCTGAATAGCTAGCAACAATAAAAGACAAACGATTCAGTAACAGCCAAAGCAATCCCAAAAACACTTCCCTGGGAGTAAGTGCCTTTGTACAGTCCCGAGTAGGCCTGCTTAAGGATCAATGCCCTTGGGGAAGGCGGTATATAAATATAATCAATCAATCAATCAATCCTGAATTGCCAAATGGGTACCAAATGGGCAACAATCATCAATTTAATTTTAGAAATTGCCCACATAAAATCTGATTAGAAAGGCAAGACAGCCAGTCATAAAAACAGATAACAAGAGCTAATAGCCATTAAATAAATAAATCCGCAGAAAGATTGCACTTTCCTCCTGCATATGAGACTCTGGTTTATTTTATGAGGGCTTATTGCGGATTGATTGTTTAAAAAAAAAAATTCTATTCAAATGCTTAGGATTTTTTGGGGTACTTGTGCTTTTTTAACCTCGTGTGTTTCCATCGTCCTGTTAATATCTTTGTACTGCCCTCAGGGCTTTGTGCCGGAAGATGTGATATCAGTTCTTCACCCTGACGGACAAATAAACATGCAAGCCAACGGCCAGATTCGGAAGAGTATAGACATTCTGTCTGTGTACCTACCTCCCCCGCCCCCAATTTAGCCAGAGCTGGATTTTCAGAAGGTAAATTCTCCCACCGTAAAATCCTCAAAATGCTCTGAGATTTTCCTCCCCCTTCCTCTCTGCAAGCGTCTGCAGAGAAGCATGGCGGCTGGGCAGAAGGCATTCAAAAAGGGGAAAGAGAAGGGAATTGTGCTGTATTTACTCCAATGCAAAGCTAGGTTTCTTTCAGAAAAACCAAAGGAAAGAGGCGACTAAGGAGGTACACAGTCGAGGTTTCTAGAATTAGGCATGGGGTGGAGAGAATGGACCAAAGGAAAATTTTCACCCTCTTCCGAAAGACTAAAACTTGGGGGTAATCTGATGAAGCTGATGGGCAGTAGGTGAAGAAGGGACGAAAGGAAATACCACTTTACACAGAGGGGGATTGAAATGTAGAATTTGCTGCCAGGGAATGTGGTGATAATTACAGGAATAAAGAGCTTTAAAGGGGGGGGGGATGAGATATTCATGGAGGAGAGCTTATTGGTGGTTACTAACCATGATGACTTAAGGGGATCTGGCATTCAGAGGTGCTAAACCTCTGAATCCCAAAGCCAGTAGATAATATCAGGGGAAAGCCTCAGACTCTCTGCCCTGTTGTTGGCCCTCCAGAGGAACTGGTTGGCCTCTGTGAGACAGGATGCTGGACTGGATGGACCCTTGGTCTGACCCAGCAGGGCTCATAGAATCATAGAATCATAGAGTTGGAAGGGGCCATACAGGCCATCTAGTCCAACCCCCTGCTCAACGCAGGATCAGCCCTAAGCATCCTAAAGCATCCAAGAAAAGTGTGTATCCAACCTTTGCCTGAAGACTGCCAGTGAGGGGGAGCTCACCACCTCCTTAGGCAGCCCATTCCACTGCTGAACTACTTTGACTGTGAGCCAGGAACTACTGGCTCCTCTGATGTTTTTATGTAAATAAACATGGGTTCTTGGCGTAGTGGTTAAGAGCAGCAGCTTCTAATCTGGCAAGCTGGGCTTGAATCCCCGCTCCTGATAGTGCTGTTCTCACAGAGCAGCCCTGTCAGAGTTCTCTCAGCCTGACCTACCTCATAGGGTGTCGGTTGTGGGGAAAGGAAGGGAAGGAGATTGTAAACTGCCTATTTCTTCGGGTAGTGAAAAGCAGGGTATAAAAACAAATTCTTCTTCTTCTTCTTCTTCTTCTTCTTCTTCTTCTTCTTCTTCTTCTTCTTCTTCTTCTTCTTCTTCTTCACACACACACAAATATATATATGTCCAGAAGGAAATTGTAATACACCACCCTGAATCAGCTTCCTGGGAAGGTGATATACAGTTGTGTGTATACAATTGTGTGTATACAATTGTGTGTATAATCACAGTTTTATATCGCTCTCCCAGGAAGCTGACTCAGGGTGGTGTATTACAATTTCCTTCAGGACACAGAAGTAATTAAAACATTTACATTCAAAGTAAGAAAAAAAAATGTCACATTCAAATAAAAAAATTAATTTAAAATTACATTAAAACCACCCAATAATGACAATCTGGATTGAACATCAGCATCAACAACCCCAGATATTTCTCATTCTCCCGAAAGCAGACCGCAGTCTGGAGCTACGAAACAATGCCTCCCCTGCCCCTCTCTGACTCCAACGCTTTTAAGGCAGCTTCTTGTATAATCCGCACAAATCTCCATAATGCAATTCTTAAATCTGGACAAAAGTCACAAGGATCAAGAATGTCTGATTGTCTTGAAGAGACAAATTGCCGGCAGGCGCACACGAATCTTCATTAAGATCCGGGCCACGCGTGGACAAGAGCCGGGGGTTAAACTTTCTGTCCCTTCCATGTTTCTGCTAATTAAAACCATCCCTTCGGAACTCTCTTTATCACTCAAGGGGTGGGAAAAGACAGGTTTTTACAGAAACCGCCCCTTTTTCTTTAGGGTCTAAGAAGGAGGCAGGGCCCCTGGTTTTGAGTGCTGAAATTGTGAAGGTCAAAGTGTTAAAACCCACTTTCTCACAGAGCTTCCATCCAAATGCACATAACCTGGTATGTACTTTTCCGAGCTGACCCGGGATTTCTTGTCTGGTTTGACTCCCAAAGCCTTACGTGGTAAGCTATGAAATAATTTTAAAAACAGCTGCACCGGCCGTTGCCTTTTAAAAAAGAATTAGAAACCAAAAGGAACAATCTAGATTTCAACAAAATCAATATTTACGCCTGGATACATTTGGTGCCAAGAACATTGCTGGGGAAAGGCTCTCCCCAATAGCATTTTTCATTTTAAATATTCTTATCCCAAATCCACAAATAGGTGCTTTTTGGTGTGTTCTTTCTTTCTTTCTTTCTTTCTTTCTTTCTTTCTTTCTTTCTTTCTTTCTTTCTTTCTTTCTTTCTTTCTTTCTTTCTTTCTTTCTTTCTTTCTTTCTTTCTTTCTTTCTTTCTTTCTTTCTTTCTTTCTTTCTTTCTTTCCATTTTGACCGAGCAAGAATATCAGGGCTCCCTCAGCCTCCCCTCCCTCACAGGGTGTCTGTTCTGGGGAGAGGAAAAGGAAGGCGAATGTAAGCCACTTGAGACTCCTTCGGGTAGAGAGAAGCAGCATATAAGAACCAACTCTTCTTCTTCTTCAGTAATCTCAGGGCTCTCTCAGGGCTCTCTCACCCTCCCTCATAGGGTGTCTGTTGTGGGGAGAGGAAAGGGAAGGAGAATGTAAGCCACTTTGAGGCTCCTTCAGGTAGAGAAAAGCGGAATATAAGAACCAACTCTTCTTCTTCTTCAGTAATCTCAGGGCTCTCTCAGCCCCACTTCTCTCACAGGGTATCATTTGTGGGGAGAGAGAAGGATGCTAAGCCCCTCTGAGACACGAGTCCTCCTGGGTGACCTTGGGCTTGTCACAGTTCTCGCAGAGCTCTCTCAGCCTCACCTATCTCACAGGCTGTCTATTGTGGGGAGAGGAAGGGAAGAGGATTGTACACCCCTCTGAGACACATGAAACCTGCTTGGTGACCTTGGGCTTCTTCACAGTTCTCTCAGAGCTCTCTCAGCCCTACCTACCTCACAGGGAGAGGAAGGGAAGGTGATTGTCAACCACTTTGGGTATTAAAAAGGATTGGAACCCAAACCTTCTTCTCTAAAAGAAGTCTACGGCCATCATTCCAAGTGGTGGTGGGTCATTGGTCTTGGGGTAGGGCGATCTTCCATACCAACCAGCAGAGTGGCAAATCTGGCTAACAGCTGGTCTCTATGTCCTTTTCAAGATCTTGACAGTGTGGGATTTATTGGGCCCCACTCCCAAACCGTATCCATTTCACACCTTAGCGAATTCGGCTAGGAAGGCTGCATATAAAAAAAGAGCAACCCGAAACCTCGATGAATTTTATGGTAATCGCGCTAATTATCAGCTTGCGAAATTCTAGAATTTTATAATCTGATAATTACCGTGATTACTATGGATAGAATTTCAAGGGTGGGAATTCAAGGATAGAATTTCAAGGATAGCATTTAGCAGGATAATTAGCACTGCTTCCCCAGGAAAAGAAAAAAGCTGTGAATCGAGAGGCATCCATACTGAAATCCATGCTGAAATACTGACCAAATAATTCAAATTGCAGAAGTCCGCATTTCCGTGTGCAAATTTGAATGCATGCAAATCAATGACCGTGATGAAAACAAATTAATTTGGGGCTCAGTAGAATTTCCATCTCCATACTGAGTGGAGATGTAACCGTTCAGCAAGTCGAAGAGGCCATGAAACCGCACACAAACTCATATGAAATTGTCTTATACTGAATCAGATACTTGGTTTATTGAAGTCAGTTGTGCCTTTTCAAACTGGCAGCTGTCTGGGATTGAACCTAGGACCATCCACATGCCAAGCAGAAGCTCTACCACTGAGCCACAGCTGCCCCCTAATAAGTATGAACACAGGAAGTGGCTTAGAATCATAGAATCATAGAGTTGGAAGGGCCCATACAGGCCATCTAGTCCAACCCCCTGCTCAACGCAGGATTAGCCCTAAGCATCCTAAAGCATCCCAGAAAAGTGTGTATCCAACCTTTGCTTGAAGACTGCCAGTGAGGGGGAGCTCACCACCTCCTTAGGCAGCCTATTCCACTGCTGAACTATTCTGACTGTGAACATTTTTTCCTGATATCTAGCCTATATCGTTGTACTTGAAGTTTAAACCCATTACTGCATGTCCTCTCCTCTGCAGCCAGCAGAAACAGCATCCTGCCCTCCTCCAAGTGACAACCTTTCAAATACTTAAAGAGGGCTATCATGTCCCCTCTCAACCTCCTTTTCTCCAGGCTGAACATTCCCAAGTCCCTCAACCTATCTTCATAGGGCTTGGTCCCTTGGCCCCAGATCATCCTCATCGCTCTCCTCTGTACCCTTTCAATTTTATCTACATCCTTCTTGAAGTGAGGCCTCCAGAACTGCACACAGTACTCCAGGTGTGGTCTGACCAGTGCCGTATACAATGGGACTATGACATCTTGTGATTTTGATGTGATGCCCCTGTTGATACAGCCCAAAATGGCATTTGCCTTTTTTACCGCTGCATCACACTGCCTGCTCATGTTTAGCTTACAATCCACAAGTACCCCGAGGTCTCGTTCACACGCAGTGTTACCTAGAAGCGTATCCCCCAGCCAGTAGGCATGCTTTTCATTTTTCTGACCCAGATGCAGAACTTTACACTTATCTTTATTAAATTGCATCTTGTTCTCATTTGCCCATTTTTGAATAAATCTTTGTTGGTCTTAAAGGTGCTTTTGGACTATATGTTATCTATATATCTGTCTGTCAGTCCCTCTGTGTCTGGAATACCCTCTCCAGTTATTACAGAGTCTCAGTATGGAAATCCTATTTCATCCCTTATTGAACGTCCCATCCCCTTGATTGTATGGACTCCTTCTGTGTAAACTGCCTTGAGTGCTAGTTCAAAACACAGACTATAAAAAACATAAATAAATGTTACACAAAGCAGCTCCCCTTGATTCAAGGAATGGCCGGAACACATGCTAAGATTTTCACCGCGTTGTATTTGCAATCCAGAAAAAAAGTGAATCAGTCAGACATCTGTCATCCTGTTTGCAACTCCTTTCCTGAGTGAATGGGAGCCTGATATGGAGCAGGAACACAGAACAGAGTGGGAAGGGGCCATGCAGGCCATCTATTCCAACCCCTGTTCAGTGCAGGATCAGCCTCCAGCATCCAGGAGAAGGATCTGTCCAGCCGCTGCTTGAAGACGGCCAGTGAGGGGGAGCTCCCCACCTCCTTAGGCAGCCCCTTCCACTGCTGAACTAGACTCCTAGAATCCCAGAGTGGGAAGGGGCCTTGCAGGCCATCTAGTCCCACCCCCTGTTCAGTGCAGGATCAGCCTCCAGCATCCAGGAGAAGGATCTGTCCAGCCGCTGCTTGAAGACGGCCAGTGAGGGGGAGCTCCCCACCTCCTTAGGCAGCCCCTTCCACTGCTGAACTAGACTCCTAGAATCCCAGAGTGGGAAGGGGCCTTGCAGGCCATATAGTCCCACCCCCTGCTCAGTGCAGGATCAGCCTCAAGCATCCAGGAGAAGGATCTGTCCAGCCGCTGCTTGAAGACCACCAGTGAGGGGGAGCTCCCCACCTCCTTAGGCAGCCCCTTCCACTGCTGAACTAGACTCCTAGAATCCCAGAGTGGGAAGGGGCCATGCAGGCCATCTAGTCCCACCCCCTGCTCAGTGCAGGATCAGCCTCAAGCATCCAGGAGAAGGATCTGTCCAGCCGCTGCTTGGAGACGGCCAGTGAGGGGGAGCTCCCCACCTCCTTAGGCAGTCCCTTCCACTGCTGAACTAGACTCCTGGAATCCTAGAGTGGGAAGGGGCCATGAAGGCCATCCATTCCACCCCCTGCTCAATGCTCCCCACCTCCTTAGGCAGCCCATCCCACTGCTGAACTAGACTCGGACTGTGAAATTTCCCACCAATATCAAGTTGGTAGATGAGGGACAGGGAGAAGCTGGCATTCTGAGTCAATTCAGCTGTGTGTATGTGTGTGTAAGCTGCTGTCTAGTCACACCCCACTTAGGGTAACCCCCCCCCTTCTGACCATGGAGAAGCCCCTGAAATAATTTTTCAGGCTTCCAGGCATCCCAGAAGTGATAATGTCCGGCCTCACTGCCACACAGCCCGAAAGTGACAACCCACCCACACTAACAGGCAGCCTCGAGGAGAACTGCGTGGGGGGAGAGACAGGAGGCGGTTTAAGGCAGGAGTAAACATGCAGGCCGTGCCCCTCCCAGGCTCAGAGACCCTGAGAGGACTCATTCACATGCTCGGTTATGGCCAAATCCATTAAGGCAGGAAGGGAACACTGCAGACCCCCTCTGGCGCTTCTGCGGACCCCGGGGGAGCCATAGACACCTGGCCAGGAATCCCTGCCCTAGGCTATTCGAGGCAAGAATTGTTCAGAGGTCCCTCACCTGCGTCTGCGCAGTGACCCTGTACTTCCTCGGTGGCTTTCTGCCTGACTACTACTTACCAGGGCCGCCCCTGGTTAGCTTCTGAGATGGCTCTCTTGCTTCTTCCTGCCTTCTGTCCCCGAACAATACCTTCCCAAGCAGTGGCTCTGGTTCAAATCCAGGTGCAAAGCCGCATTGGAAGGGGTCGCTTCGGTGGGGCGGCACACGCTTTGCCTCTGTAAATCCAGAGATTGAGCTCTTAGCTTGGAAGAGAGCTCCCCGTGAGCTACTGGTCAGGAAGGCCTCTGGTGGCCGGGGACCAGCGATGCTAAACTCCCTGAGAGGAATTGCTGGGCTCAGTCTGTTTGGCTGCAATAAGGATTGGGGTCACCAATAACCTTCAGCCATGTTGCAACTGGTTGAGAGAACCAGTTTGGTGTAGTGGTTAGGAGTGTGGACTTCGAATCTGGCGAGCCTGGTTTGATTCTGCTCTCCTCCACATACTGGGTGACCTTGGGCTCGCCACGGCACTGATAAAACCGTTCTGACCGGGCAGTGATATCAGGGCTCTCTCAGCCTCTCCTCCCTCACAGGGTGTCTGTTGTGTGGAGAGGAAAGGGAAGGCGACTGTAAGCCCCTTTGAGACTCCTTTGGTTAGAGAAAAGTGGCATATAAGAACCAACTCTTCTTCTTCTTCAGTAATCTCAGGGCTCTCTCAGCCTCCCCTCCCTCACAGGGTGTCTGTTGTGGGGAGAGGAAAGGGAAGGCAAATGGAAGCCACTTTGAGGCTCCTTCAGGTAGAGAAAAGCGGCATCTAAGAATCAACTCTTCTTCTTCTTCTTGAAGGCTAGAGTTCGCAGGGCCTTTGGCTGGCAACCCCTGGAGTGGAAATTTACTCAAGTGGTATCCCCCCATCCCAGTCCCATATTCAGCAGGGGTTTGTGAAACCCGGGGGGGGGGGGAGGTTCTTGACATACCTGGAGGGGGTTCCCAAAGGGGTGGGAATTAACTGATTTTTAATATATTTTAGAAAATTTTAAAACATTTATTGGGTGATATGACTCTATATGGTCATGTTGACCTAACTCCCCCCTCTCCCAAAATGACCAATGACGGTCCTGGAGGGGGTGGGAAGGGGAGGGGCCTTGGGTGGGTGAGCGGTGTATGACCGGAGTTTTGATCAGGGGTCCCCCCCCATATCCGAGCATCCCAGGTTTAAGATTATAATTTAGGACCCGAATAACATTCTGGCAGGATTCAGTTAGGTCGGGGAGAGCATTGTTCCGCCATCTTCCTTGTCGGATTCGACGTGCCGTGTTCTGTTGTTTCAATGGGTTTTCGTGCGATATTGTATTACGGTTTTAATTGTAACTGCCTCGAGGGGACACAAGTCGTGAGAGGCGGGATATAAATCTATAAAACAAACAAATTAATTAAAAAGTCGCAAAAGGCTGCCATGATGAGGCTACTGACCACGTTGCCAGAAGTAACGAGACCGCCAGAGCTTCTGTTCTCGGGAAAGATCTCCCAGGAGCGCTCACAACTTCTTCTGCTGCCGTGTAGAGGCAAAGGGGCAGCAGGGCAAAGTGTAGGGTCAGCAGGGCAAAGATCGTACAACTCACCATCCTATTCTGCAAGGCACCATCATTGGAAAGCCTCAGCCTGTATTCCTTCTAGTTAGAACAGTGGGTCTCAACCTTCCTAATGCCGCGACACTCGAATACAGCTCCACATGTTGTGCTGACCCATAGCCCTAAAATTCTGCAAGGGGTTCTTTCACAGAAATTAAACTGAAACTGACCTATGGCGTGAAGATCCATTGTTCATGACTGTCTATAAATTGGGTTTTTTTTTCTGGGGTTTCTCAGTTCAGTTCTGCCTCTTGTCCCACCCTGCTGATCTCGCTCTTTTCCGCTGCTCCAGACAGACGAACGCTCTATCTCGATCTACCCCGCAAGGCTGTTGTGTGGATGGCACACCCCCCCCCCCCGGTCCAAGCTGCTTGCTCTGTCGCGACCCCTGTGAAAGGGTCGTTCGACCCCCAAAGGGGTCCCAACCCCCCAGGTTGAGAACCACTGAGTTAGGAAAGAAGAAGAGCTGCTGTTTTCTACTCCACTTTTTACCACCCGAAGGAGTCTCACAAGCAGTTTAGGATTGCCCACCCTTCCTCTCTCCAGAAAAGACACCCTGTGAGGTAGGTGAGGCTGAGAGAGCTCTGAGAGAACTGATCTGCGAGGAGAGCCCTAAGAGAACTGTGGTAGGCCCAAAGTCACCAATCTGGCTGCCTATGGAGGAGTGGGGAATGAAACCTGGTGCTCCATATTAGAGGCTGCTGCTCTTCCACTACAAAAAGCCGGGAGAAAATGGCTGCTTTGCAGGGTGGATTCTATAGTATTCGGCTCCACTGAGGCCCCTCCCTCTCCCCTCCCCCCCCACAATATGGTTCACAAGCAAGATGGGTCCAAGTTGTCTCCAGTGATTCTCGATTCTCGTGGTCAAAGTGTAGTGGTTAAGAGCGGTGGCTTCTAATCTGGCAAACCGGGTTTGATTCCCCACTCCTCTGCATACAGCCAGCTGGATGATCTTGGGCTAGACAGTCCTGATAGTGATGTTCTCACAGAGCAGTCTCTCAGCCTCACCTACCTCCAAGGGTGTTTGTTGTGGGGAGCGGAGTGGAAGGGGGTTGTAAGCCGCTTTGAGACTCCTTTGGGTAGTGAAAAGCAGGGTATAAAAAACCCTTCCCCTTCCCCTTCCCCTTCCCCTTCCCCTTCCCCTTCCCCTTCCCCTTCCCCTTCCCCTTTCCCTTTCCCTTTCCCTTTCCCTTCCCCTTCCCCTTCCCCTTCCCCTTCCCCTTCCCCTTCCCGTTCTTCTCCTTCTCCTTCTTCTTCTTCTCCTTCTTCTATCATGATAGCCTGAGGCCCAGCAGTGTTTCATGTCCCTTTGTCTAAGTTGTGTCCCGCTTGTGCGTTAGTCCAGCCGACTGTCGCAGGTGACGGAGTGGGAATTCCTTTGTGGGAGCGACTCAGGCAGAGGTCAGCGGTCCGGGGAGAAACTGGTGGGGCTTAGCCGGACAGCCTGATGACCAGACTGTAGGGGATTAAGTGAGTTAATTCCTTCACTTGGGTGAGTTGTTCTAGGCTGATCAATAGAGGGCGTGCCGACCTCCAGGTCGTAGCTGGAGATCTCCTGGTGTCACAATGAATCTCCTGGGGACAGAGATCAGTTCAGTGGGAGAAAATGGCCACTTGGGCAGGTGGACTCTGTAGCCTTATAGTTTTCGGAGGTCTCTTCCCAACCCAAGCTCCATAAGCTTCACCCTCAAACATAGAGCTAGCAAATGTATCCTGGCAGTCCGTAACCGTGATGATTCTCAACTGGAAACGGAAAAAAAATGACTTTCTCACTTTTGTGAGTGAAATGACCTAAAATCGATTCTCGGGGGGGGGGGGGGGGCATTTTATTGACTCCCAAAGATTCATTAATTTAGAGGTAGGGGTGCCGTGGTTAAGATTGGTGTCTTCTAATCTGGTGAGCTGGGCTTGATTCTCCGCTCCTCTTCACTCGGCTGGCTGGGTGACCTTGGCCTAGTCACAGCCCTGATAATGCTGTTCTGATTGAGCAGTCCCGTCAGAGCTCTCTCAGCCTCACCAACCTTACAGGGTGTCTTTTGTGGGGAGAGGAAGGGAAGGCGATTGTAAGCTGCTTTGAGACTCCTTCAGGCAGTGAAAAACGGGGTATAAAAACCAATTCTTCTTAGAACCATAGAATCTTAGAGTTGGAAGGGACCTCCTGGGTCATCTAGTCCAACCCCCTGCACTATGCAGGACATTCACAACCCTCTCGCTCATCCACTGTCACCTGCCACCCCCTTGAACCTTCACAGAATCAGCCTCTCTGTATCCACCCTCTATTTAAAAATCTCCAAAATTCCAAAATTTCTTTTCCAAAGGCTGTCTCCATAATTCAGCGATATAGCTACCCTCGCACTCCAGCTTGGTTTCCCACATTACGCATTTTCTCAATTTTTTCGAAACGGTTGCCCGAATTTTACTTCATCTTTTCACCAAACCTCCCCCCCCCCCCCAGCTTTTAAACTCGTGCCCGTCATTTCCAAGAGGTCCTCACCAGATCTGGAAAAAGAAAAAAAAACCAACGACGAATAATTGGTTATTTTGTCGCTGTTCAGGTTACGGGCTCCAAAATTATGCTAAACTCCTGTGGCAGATGATCCGCTCCCTTAATTGGGAATGATGTGAGTTCCTATTGCTAGCTTTCATCACCCGGTTCATGACAAGCCTTCTCCGCTGGTGCCAAACTCTGCGGACGTCCCCCTTCCGTCATCTTTCGGATATCGGCAGCGTGCTCGGCTCGGTGGCAGGTGTCCGATTTCCTAATCGCAGTTTTTGACACTAAACAGCATTTGCTGGCTTTTGCCTCCCCAAGCTCTCTGACACTCTTCAGCCTCTAGGCTAGCAAACGTGCGGGTGTGCCGTTGTGGTGTGTGTGCGTGCGCGCGCGCGTGTGTGTGTATATATAAAAATGTTAAAAATAAAGAGGCGAAGAATGACTATCAAAGAACACGCATAAAATCCATATGGAGATAATTTTTTTAGGAAATGATTGAAGTTTTAACCCAAGAAAGGACTCTTAGAGTTTCCTTATAGCTTAGAATAAGAACATGCCAATCACGATTAAGCTTCTGGAATTGGAAACTCTTTGAAATGCAGCTGTTCCTTCTTTAATTGTGGCAGCAGACACGGAAAGAAAAGAGGGGTCCAGCCTCCGAGATGAGTCAGGAATACAAAACAGCTCTGGATTAGTTCGGGAGTTCAAAGGTCGGTAATTACACCAAGGAGTTCCCAGACACAGCGAAAACATGAAACAAGTCACCTACCAAATGGAGGGGTGGGGGGGGGGGAAGAGACTTCTGTCTCCACCCCACCCACCCACCCCTTTCCCTCCTTTGTTTGGGGAAAGACATTATCTCCGAGAGATAAGTTCCTAGACGGCATCAAAAGCATGGTAGGGGCGACCCGCTGATCTCCGGGAAAAGAAAATGGCCGACTTTGGAGGTTGCCCCCTGCAACGCGAGGAAGAGGCGCCTTGAGGGCGTCTCGGGGTCTCTCTGACACGATGGTCGATATTCCGCACGGCGTGGTGCTGACAACGGCCGGCTTTCGGCATTCGCATCCCTGTTTTCGGTGCCGGGATATCGCTGGGTTGGTCCCACCCTGCTTTCGAAGCTGGGCCTCCTCTGTCAATGTCTTGCAGAGCATGTTGGAGGTACCTCCAGCCACGGTCAGACCTGACCCCAAATCCCCTGGGTTGGTGACCCGAAGAACCAAGCAGAGTTTGGCTTACGGGGCAGATCTGTCTAGGGTTACCAAATGTGGTTTGGGCAATTTCTGGAGATTTGGGGCTGGAGCCTGGAGAAGTTGGAGTTTGGGGGATGGAGGAAGCTCAGGGAGGATACAAGGATGTGAGGGACCACCTCTCTGGATACGTTCCCCGATCACCTAAGGATCCTGGCCCTAAGGGATTCCGTCTGACCTCAACCAGGGTCAGGGCCTTCTCATCCTTGGCTCCTGCTTGGTGGAACGAGCTCTGAGCTCCACAGGGCGTGAAAGATGGAGCTTTTCCACCGGGCTTATGGTTAAGCCCAGCTTGATAATAAGTAACATTATATCTAAAGATCATGGCATCCGGCCCTCTCAATTCATAGCAAATAGATGGGGAAGAAATGGAGATAGTGACAGATTTTATTTTCCTGGGCTCCAAGATCACTGCAGATGGGGACTGCAGCAAAGAAATTAAAAGACGCTTGCTCCTGGGGAGGAAAGCTATGGCAAATCTAGACAGCATCCTAAAAAGCAGAGACATCACCCTGCCAACAAAAGTGCGTCTAGTCAAGGCTATGGTCATCCCAGTTGCAATGTATGGCTGCGAAAGTTGGACCATAAGGAAGGCCGAGCGTCAAAGAATTGAGGCTTTTGAACTCTGGTGCTGGAGAAGACTCTTGCGAGTCCCTTGGACTGCAAGGCGAACAAACCGGTCAGTCCTAGAGGAGATCAGCCCTGACTGCTCCTTAGAAGGCCAGATCCTGAAGATGAAACTCAAACACTTTGGCCACCTCATGAGAAGGAAGGACTCCCTGGAGAAGAGCCTAATGCTGGGAGCGATAGAGGGCAAAAGAAGAAGGGGATGACAGAGAATGAGGCGGCTGGATGGAGTCACTGAAGCAGTCGGTGCAAACTTAAATGGACTCCGGGGAATGGTAGAGGACAGGAAGGCCTGGAGGATCATTGTCCAGGGGGTCGCGATGGGTCGGACACGACTTCGCACATAACAACATCTAAATCTCAGGTCTCCTTCCCTTCCTCCCCTTCTGCCCTCTGTTCCCACCCCCCCCCCCCCCCCGCCAATTACTCCATTTATAACATCTAAGTGGCTAGGAATTATTACTGCTTTTGCGGATGCGACAATGAAAACTGTGGCTTTGAAAACTATTTTAAAATAATTTTTAAAAGATTTGTTAAATGCATTGGTTTTCTTGCCCCAAGACAATGCTACTGAGAGGGGCGGTAAATAAAGAGATGATAGATAGATGATCCATCGAGGAGGGGGAGGGATTTCTGACAAGGAATAGAGTCCATCTTCCAAAGAGGCCATTTTCTACCAAAAGAGCTGATCTCTGCTGGCTGGAGATCAGTAGTAATCCTGGGAGCTATCCAGGCCCCACCTGGGCCTATTGAGGCTGGTGACTCTAGATCTCTCTAGCCTGGGGATCATGTCAGAGGGGAAGCTGTACTGGTCTGCAGTAGAACAGCCAGGTTTGAGTCCAGTAGTAGCACTTTAAAGAGCAGCAAAGTTTTATGGGTGTCTGTTCATTCTGCACATGTTGGATAATGAATTTTCAGTGTGTTTTTGCAGCTCGATTTTCCTGCTGGGTCAGACCAGGGGTCCCTATAGTGCAGCCTCCTGTCTCACACAGGGGCCAGCCAGTTCCTCTGGAGGGCCAACAATAGGGCAGAGAGGCCGAGGCCTTCCTAAGGACATCAGGAAAGCCCTGCTGGGTCAGACCAGGGGTCCCTCCAGTCCAGCCTCCTGTCTCACACAGGGGCCAGCCAGTTCCTCCGGAGGGCCAGCAACAGGGCAGAGAGGCCGAGGCCTTCCTAAGGACATCAGGAAAGCCCTGCTGGGTCAGACCAGGGGTCCCTCCAGTCCAGCCTCCTGTCTCACACAGGGGCCAGCCAGTTCCTCCGGAGGGCCAGCAACAGGGCAGAGAGGCCGAGGCCTTCCTAAGGACATCAGGAGAGCCCTGCTGGGTCAGACCAGGGGTCCCTCCAGTCCAGCCTCCTGCCTCACACAGGGGCCAGCCAGTTCCTCTGGAGGGCCAGCAACAGGGCAGAGAGGCCGAGGCCTTCCTAAGGACATCAGGAGAGCCCTGCTGGGTCAGACCAGGGGTCCCTCCAGTCCAGCCTCCTGTCTCACACAGGGACCAGCCAGTTCCTCCGGAGGGCCAGCAACAGGGCAGAGAGGCCGAGGCCTTCCTAAGGACATCAGGAGAGCCCTGCTGGGTCAGACCAGGGGTCCCTCCAGTCCAGCCTCCTGTCTCACCCAGGGGCCAGCCAGTTCCTCTGGAGGGCCCGCAACAGGGCAGAGAGGCCGAGGCCTTCCTAAGGACATCAGGAGAGCCCTGCTGGGTCAGACCAGGGGTCCCTCCAGTCCAGCCTCCTGTCTCACACAGGGGCCAGCCAGTTCCTCTGGAGGGCCAGCAACAGGGCAGAGAGGCCGAGGCCTTCCTAAGGACATCAGGAGAGCCCTGCTGGGTCAGACCAGGGGTCCATCCAGTCCAGCCTCCTGTCTCACACAGGGGCCAGCCAGTTCCTCTGGAGGGCCAGCAACAGGGCAGAGAGGCCGAGGCCTTCCTAAGGACATCAGGAGAGCCCTGCTGGGTCAGACCAGGGGTCCCTCCAGTCCAGCCTCCTGCCTCACACAGGGGCCAGCCAGTCCCTCTGGAGGGCCAGCAACAGGGCAGAGAGGCCGAGGCCTTCCTAAGGACATCAGGAGAGCCCTGCTGGGTCAGACCAGGGGTCCCTCCAGTCCAGCCTCCTGCCTCACTCAGGGGCCAGCCAGTTCCTCTGGAGGGCCCGCAACAGGGCAGAGAGGCCGAGGCCTTCCTAAGGACATCAGGAGAGCCCTGCTGGGTCAGACCAGGGGTCCCTCCAGTCCAGCCTCCTGTCTCACACAGGGGCCAGCCAGTTCCTCTGGAGGGCCAGCAACAGGGCAGAGGGGCCGAGGCCTTCCTAAGGACATCAGGAGAGCCCTGCTGGGTCAGACCAGGGGTCCATCCAGTCCAGCCTCCTGTCTCACACAGGGGCCAGCCAGTTCCTCTGGAGGGCCAGCAACAGGGCAGAGAGGCCGAGGCCTTCCTAAGGACATCAGGAGAGCCCTGCTGGGTCAGACCAGGGGTCCCTCCAGTCCAGCCTCCTGTCTCACTCAGGGGCCAGCCAGTTCCTCTGGAGGGCCAGCAACAGGGCAGAGAGGCCGAGGCCTTCCTAAGGACATCAGGAGAGCCCTGCTGGGTCAGACCAGGGGTCCCTCCAGTCCAGCCTCCTGTCTCACACAAGAGCCAGCCAGTTCCTCTGGAGGGCCAACAACAGGGCAGAGAGGCCGAGGCCTTCCTAAGGACATCAGGAGAGCCCTGCTGGGTCAGACCAGGGGTCCATCCAGTCCAGCCTCCTGTCTCACACAGGAGCCAGCCAGTTCTGCTGGAGGGCCAACAACAGGGCAGAGAGGCCGAGGCCTTCCTAAGGACATCAGGAGAGCCCCGCTGGGTCAGACCAGGGGTCCCTCCAGTCCAGCCTCCTGTCTCACTCAGGGGCCAGCCAGTTCCTCTGGAGGGCCAGCAACAGGGCAGAGAGGCCGAGGCCTTCCTAAGCACATCAGGAGAGCCCTGCTGGGTCAGACCAGGGGTCCCTCCAGTCCAGCCTCCTGTCTCACACAGGGGCCAGCCAGTTCCTCTGGAGGGCCAGCAACAGGGCAGAGAGGCCGAGGCCTTCCTAAGGACATCAGGAGAGCCCCGCTGGGTCAGACCAGGGGTCCCTCCAGTCCAGCCTCCTGTCTCACACAGGGGCCAGCCAGTTCCTCTGGAGGGCCAGCAACAGGGCAGAGAGGCCGAGGCCTTCCTAAGGACATCAGGAGAGCCCTGCTGGGTCAGACCAGGGGTCCATCCAGTCCAGCCTCCTGTCTCACACAGGAGCCAGCCAGTTCTGCTGGAGGGCCAACAACAGGGCAGAGAGGCCGAGGCCTTCCTAAGGACATCAGGAGAGCCCCGCTGGGTCAGACCAGGGGTCCCTCCAGTCCAGCCTCCTGTCTCACTCAGGGGCCAGCCAGTTCCTCTGGAGGGCCAGCAACAGGGCAGAGAGGCCGAGGCCTTCCTAAGCACATCAGGAGAGCCCTGCTGGGTCAGACCAGGGGTCCCTCCAGTCCAGCCTCCTGTCTCACACAGGGGCCAGCCAGTTCCTCTGGAGGGCCAGCAACAGGGCAGAGAGGCCGAGGCCTTCCTAAGGACATCAGGAGAGCCCCGCTGGGTCAGACCAGGGGTCCCTCCAGTCCAGCCTCCTGTCTCACACAGGGGCCAGCCAGTTCCTCTGGAGGGCCAGCAACAGGGCAGAGAGGCCGAGGCCTTCCTAAGGACATCAGGAGAGCCCTGCTGGGTCAGACCAGGGGTCCATCCAGTCCAGCCTCCTGTCTCACACAGGGGCCAGCCAGTTCCTCTGGAGGGCCAGCAACAGGGCAGAGAGGCTGAGGCCTTCCTAAGGAGACCAGAAGAGCCCTGCTGGGTCAGACCAGGGGTCCATCCAGTCCAGCCTCCTGTCTCACACAGGGGCCAGCCAGTTCCTCTGGAGGGCCAGCAACAGGGCAGAGAGGCCGAGGCCTTCCTAAGGACATCAGGAGAGCCCTGCTGGGTCAGACCAGGGGTCCATCCAGTCCAGCCTCCTGTCTCACACAGGGGCCAGCCAGTTCCTCTGGAGGGCCAGCAACAGGGCAGAGAGGCCGAGGCCTTCCTAAGGACATCAGGAGAGCCCAGTGTTGCTTCCTTGCTCAATTCAGAGCTTTAGTGCGTTGCGCGACCTGCCGTGGACCATACCTGGGCTCTTCCGTATGCCAAGCAGGTGCTCGGGATGTGAGCCCAGCTCTTTCTTAGGCCCGAAAAGTGCGTTCGTATTCATGTCAGCATTGCCGTCTGCATCGGTGGTATCTCCTAGATGGTATCACGGAGGCAGTGGGGGATTTTTAATTTCGGCACACCCTGGCTGTCTTTGAGGAGCCTGCCTGAGCGGTAGGTGCCTGACGGCATGGGCTGGGGCCAATCAACCTCCCCTTTAGACTGTTCCACCAACCCTTCGATTACATCTCCACCTGACTGCTTTGGCAAATTAAGACGTTAAAACTTCTCCCCGTTCCCCCGTCTCTGATCTTCTTTATCAGCCAGCATCCAGTTAAACAAAAGTTCGGCCTGCTTATTAGAGATGCAGTTTGTCGAGGTTTTTGTGGGACTCTATGGGTTCCCCCTGTTTTTCTGCCTCTCGCTCGCCGTGCTTTGTTTGCTTAGATTCCGATAAATCGCCGGAATTCTATTCCTTCCATTCCTGACATTTTATTTTTTAAAAAACCCCACCCAGATTCAGTGGATAGTTTCTGTGACTTTCTGACTCCTTAAGCTGAGTCACACAACTTTCCTACTAATTGTTCTGGAAAAGGGGTGGGGCTGGGGGGGTGCTTTTTCTCAGCGGGGCTTCTGATTGGCTGCTGGAGATCTGATCAGCTCTGTAGATTTTTTTTTTAAAGTGGTGTGGTAGTGTTATCTATCTGGTTGAGAGAGCCGGGTTGGATTCCCACCCACCCTCCTCTGCATGCTGCCAGATTGGGTGGCTCTGGGCTAGTCACAGTCCTGTCAGAGTCCAGTTCTCACAGAGCAGTTCTCTTAAAGCTCTCAGCCCCACTGACCTCCCTGGGGGTTGTTTGGAGAGGAAGCAAAGGTGATCGGAAGCCGCTTTGAGACTCCTTCGGGGAGAGAAGGAGCAGGGGTAGTCAACCTATTAGGGTAGGGGTAGTCAACCTGTGGTCCTCCAGATGTCCATGGACTACAATTCCCATGAGCCCCTGCCAGCCAATGCTGGCAGGGGCTCATGGGAATTGTAGTCCATGGACATCTGGAGGACAACAGGTTGACTTCCCCTGTATTAGGGTATCCCAAACAAATGGAAGAAGAATACAGGCACAACCACCTTCTGCTATGGGCTTTTAGAATTTTAGAATAGTTGGATCGTTTGCGAAATATAATCCAAGGGGAGGGGGTTGTCACTGGATTCAGGCTGATCTCCTCGCCAACCCAGCTACCGCCAGGAGGTCCACCAGTGAGGTCCGAACTCTAGAAGTCCTCCCGCTGTTGACCCTCCCTCCCCAAGCACCAAGAATGCAGACCACCATTGCCCCAGACATAAGAACAAGATAGAAGCCATGTTGGATCAGGCCAATGGTCCATCCAGTCCATTACTCTGTGTCACAGAGTGGCCAAACCCAGGTGCTATCAGGGGGTCTACCTCCGTGGACAGAATTCCAGAAGCCTTCTCACTCCTGCCCCCAAAGAACCAAAAATACAGAGCATCACTGACCCAGACATAAGAACATCAGAGAAGCCATGTTGGATCAGGCCAATGGCCCATCCAGTCCTCTGTGCCACATAGTGGCCAGAATCCAGGAGCCATCAGTTTTACTAGTGGGACCAGAACTCCAGAAGCCTTCCCACTGTTTCCAATGTCCCATTCAGTCCAACACGATGTGTCACACAGTAGACAAAATCCACCAACCTAGGTGCCATTGAGTGGTCCAAATGTGGAACCAGAACTCCAGAAACTTTCCCATTGTTGTTAGCCAAAGAACTATGAAGATAGAAAAGCCATGTTGGATCAGGCCGATGACCCATCCAGGCCAAACCCATGTGCTATCTGGAGGTCTACCACCGAGGACAGAATTCCAGAAGCATTTCCACTCCTGCCCCAAAAAGCACCAAAAAGACAGAACATCACTGACCCAGACATAAGGACATAAGAATAGCCATGTTGGGTCAAGCCAATGGTCCACTCAGTCCAACACTTTGTGTCACACATTGGCCAAAACCCATCAACTGAGGTTCCATCAGGAGGTCCACCAATGGGGCCAGGATACCAGAGGCTCTTCCACCGTTGCCTTCCCAAGCATTGCCAGAAAAACCATTTTGGATCAGCCCACTAATTTGTCTTTTTGGCTGCCCATACTATCCATAGTAGTAAGATACAGTCCGTTATTTTATTTCTGTCTTTTTAATGGCCACAGAAATGAAAGCTTAATAGCTAAGTGTTTCTACAGGACCCAACAAGACAAGTCTAACACCAGCTTCAAGAGATTCTTTTAGTACCTTCAACATTGGTCAGATCTTTTTGTAAACTTCCACTTTCCAGTATCTTGGCTTTCAATAAAAGCAAGTTATTTGCACAATGTTAATGATATGGCAAATCTAGACAGCATCCTAAAAAGCAGAGACATCACCCTGCCAACAAAAGTGCGTTTAGTCAAGGCTGCGGTCTTCCCAGTTGCAATGTATGGCTGTGAAAGTTGGACCATAAGGAAGGCCGAGCGTCAAAGAATTGAGGCTTTTGAACTCTGGTGCTGGAGAAGACTCTTGCGAGTCCCTTGGACTGCAAGGCGAACAAACCAGTCAGTCCTAGAGGAGATCAGCCCTGACTGCTCTTTAGAAGGCCAGATCCTGAAGATGAAACTCAAATATTTTGGCCACCTCATGAGAAGGAAGGACTCCCTGGAGAAGAGCCTAATGCTGGGAGAGATCGAGGGCAAAAGAAGAAGGGGACGACAGAGAATGAGGTGGATGGATGGAGTCACTGAAGCAGTAGGTGCAAACTTAAATGGACTCCGGGGAATGGTAGAGGACAGGAAGGCCTGGAGGATCATTGTCCATGGGGTCGCGATGGGTCAGACACGACTTTGCACCTAACAACAATAAAACGATATGGTGCTAGGGAAGGTAACCATTCCATGTAATCGACTACTGGTTAATGTAATTGACTACTGGAGCTAGGGAAAGCCAGCTTGCCATGTAAGTGACAAGTGGTCAATGTGATACTGGAGCTGGGGAAGGCAACCCTGCCATGTAATTGAATACAAGTCGATATGATTGACTACTGGAGCTGAGGAAGACCTTGCCATGTAATTGACTACAGGTCAATGGGATTGACTACTAGAGCTGGGGAAGACAGCAATGCCACGTAATTGACTACTGGTCAATGGGACTGACTACTGGAGCTGGGGAAGGCCACCATGCCCTATAAGTGACTACAGGTGTGATTGATTGACTACTGGAGTTCAGGCAGGTGACCCTGTGATGTAACTGACTCCTGGTCATTCTGGCCTCCTAGGAGGGTGGATTGCAGCAGAGAGATCCTGTACACCAGTGGTCCCCAACCTTTTTGTGGTTAAGGACTGCCTCTGGGGGTGGGGGGGAGCCGGCGGCCTAGGCACCGTGCATGCAAGGCAGCTGCGTGCAAAAGTGCATGCGCAGTTGCCACGCATGTGCGTTTGCGCCAGCAGGGGGCGCAAGCGCACATGCGCGGCAGCTCCTGCATGCGCATTTGCGTCTGCTGGAGTGCCGGCGGCCACGCCTGCCTCTTCCCCCCCCCCCTGCAACAAGAAGCTAGCCAGGCCGTGAGCGAAGCGGCCACTTCCCTCGCGGCCTGGCAAGCTTCTCGCTGCGGGGGGAGGGGGGAGAGGCTGACGCAGCCGCCGGTGGCCCAGTACCGAGGCCTTCGCGGCTGGGTACCGGGCCGCAGACCAGGGGTTGACACCCCCCGCTGTACACCACAAGCAGACACACTGGGGTGAGAGGAACCACTCAAACCAACTGAGGGAATTTATTTTATTGAAATTCTGGTACTTTGTGTCCCATCCCTCAAATAACCCACGGGAGGCCTTAAATAACTAATACACTGGTTAAAATATTTCTGCACGTTCATCTTTTCTGGTGGAAAACGGAGCCGAGATTAGAAAAGCAAGGTTCGATACACCACAGGCGCCGGGGCTTTGGAATTCCAGATGTAGTAATCGGAAGAAAGCACTTCTCGGGCTAAAACGGGAAAGACAAGCAGACAAAAATAAATACGCTGCTGGGCGATGTTTTGAAATACGTCTTGCTCTTGACAGCCTAATAGAGACAAGCTAATAGACAACCTAACAGAGGCCCTGCCCAAACTCCCAGAATTCCGCAGGGCTTGCAAAAGGGAGCTCCTCCGCCAGGCATTTGCTTGAGGTCGACCGAACCAACAACATCCACTGGTCCCTCCTTAGACACCCCCTCCATGACCTGAAGCAGCCAGACCTCTCTGGGGGCTTTGTCTAAGTTATTGTTTATTTGAAGCCACTGTTAGATTATTGTTGATATGTTATTTATGATTGCATTATACATTTAGACTGTTCTATGTAACAACAAAAGAGCCTCTTGTGGCGCAGAGTGGTAAGGCAGCTGAGATGCTGTCTGAAGCTGTTTGCCCATGAGGCTGGGAGTTCGATCCCAGCAGCCGGCTCAAGGTTGACTCAGCCTTCCATCCTTCCGAGGTCGGTAAAATGAGGACCCAGCTTGCTTGCTGGGGGGTAAACGGTAATGACTGGGGAAGGCACTGGCAAACCACCCTGTATTGAGTCTGCCATGAAAACGCTGGAGGGCGTCACCCCAAGGGTCAGACATGACCCGGTGCTTGCACAGGGGATACCTTTACCTATGTAACAACAATAACGACATGTATTACTCCTCTAATGTTTTCTGTGAACCGCCCTGAGCCGTATGGGAGGGCGCTATAAAAATCTAATAAACAAATAAACAGACAATCGTAACCAGTTAAAAAGTGCATAGAGCCCCACGGTGGCTCTCCAGATTCTGTGGACTACAATTCCCATGAGCCCCTGCCAACCCATGCTGGCAGACCACTACTGTTTGTCGAACTGAAATGTCATGCTGCTGATATCATCTCTGGGTAGAATGCCTCTTATAACTGGGGCATCTTAAGCCCGGCCTCTTGTTTCGAGAGGGAGAACCCGCACTGACCTGCGCTGATTTTCGGCTTTCCGGCAGCGAAGACCTGAACGGAATGTTGATCCGTGTAGCAGCCGGTCAGCGTGAAATCCAGGATCCTGAAATAAAGCTGAAGAGAGCCAAGCGGAAAACGGTGAAATGGATGAGCAGACTTTCATTTCTACTGCAGAGGAAAAACACGTACGATTCAGGTGTACAGAAGGGGGGAGGGCAGCTCCAGAAGGAATAGAAACAAGACCCCCCCACCCCCCAAAAAAGTTAACATTCGTGTCTAACTCAAATTTTGGCATTTGGCTGCCAAGATCCCAGTTTCCAAGTTGATTATTCAGAAGAAATGCCGGTCCTTGTAGGGCACACCTGGAAAACCGGTTAGCTGAATTATGTTTTGATTGATCAAATTCATATCCTGCTTCCTCTCCCGTGAACGGGAATTGGATCCAGCCCATCAGCTCTGCACAGTAGATCATGGGGAGCTATTTTCATACAGACATAGAGTTGGGAGTGATCTCCAGGGTCATCTAGTCCAACCCCCTGCAGAAGGCTCCCCGACGGGGACTGCAGAAGCCAGAAGGGCATTAAGGGTGAGAAGGTTGGGGGCAGAGGCATTGGGGTGGGTGGCGCAAGCTAACCGCTGCATTGTGACATCACTATCGGGGAAAAACCTGGAACTGATGTAGGGTATCTCTAGGAAACGCCGGAAACTCTGTGGCAAAACCACAAAGTTTCCAGCAATTCCTTCAGTGACTCAGTTACTAGATTCAAGTGGGCAGAATTCATCTCTTAGCCACAAGGCCGAGAGGGAACACACGGTCTGGGACGGTGATGCTCTGTCTTCTTGGTGCTTGGGGGGCACAGTGGGGAGGCTTCTGGGATCCTGGCCCTGCTGGTGGACCTCCTGATGGCACATGGGTTTTGACCACTGTGTGGCACAGAGTATTGGACCGGATGGTCTGCTCCTGCATGGGTTCTGTTCTGTCCTTATGTCCCCGGCCTACCACCTTCCTGAGAAGGGTGGCTGCCTTAAAACCCACTTCCTACCTCCTTGTGCCACGTGCTGCTTACTTACTTTGACGTAGGCAGTGTTTCCCGTGCACACAGGATCCGTTGCTTGCTGTGGACTCGCGGGCCCAAAAGCCACCGTACCTGTCAGGGAAATTTCCAACGACTTAGGAAACTTCTGCCCTTTAAAGGTAAACAGAAAGCAATGTTTTTAAACAGGATTCACAAGCAGGAGTCTAGTTCTAGGAGTTTAGTTCAGCAGTGGAAGGGGCTGCCTAAGGAGGTGGGGAGCTCCCCCTCACTGGCGGTCTTCAAGCAGCGGCTGGACAGATCCTTCCTCAGGATGCTTGAGGCTGATCCTGCACTGAGCAGGGGGTGGGACTAGATGGCCTGCATGGCCCCTTCCCATTCTAGGAGTCTAGTTCAGCAGTGGAAGGGGCTGCCTAAGGAGGTGGGGAGCTCCCCTTCACTGGTGGTCTTCAAGCAGTGGCTGGACAGATCCTTCTCCTGGATGCTTGAGGCTGATCCTGCACTGAGCAGGGGGTGGGACTAGATGGCCTGCATGGCCCCTTCCCACTACAGGATTCCACGAGTATATGGGTTAGACTAAGATGACCCTGGAGGTCCTTTCCAACTTTATGATTCTCTGAGAGTTCATATACCTTGTCTGTGGAGACTGTCAGCAGCCACAAGGCACAGCTTTGGATGTGACAAGTGGCCCCTTTGTGACAAGTGGCCCGCTTTGGCGGCCACTTCCCTCGCGGCCTGGCAAGCTTCTCGCTGCGGGGGGAGGGGGGAGAGGCTGACGCGGCCGCCGGTGGCCCAGTACCGAGGCCTTCGCGGCCGGGTACCGGGCCGCAGACCAGGGGTTGACACCCCCCGCTGTACACCACAAGCAGACACACTGGGGTGAGAGGAACCACTCAAACCAACTGAGGGAATTTATTTTATTGAAATTCTGGTACTTTGTGTCCCATCCCTCAAATAACCCACGGGAGGCCTTAAATAACTAATACACTGGTTAAAATATTTCTGCGCGTTCATCTTTTCTGGTGGAAAACGGAGCCGAGATTAGAAAAGCAAGGTTCGATACACCACAGGCGCCGGGGCTTTGGAATTCCAGATGTAGTAATCGGAAGAAAGCACTTCTCGGGCTAAAACGGGAAAGACAAGCAGACAAAAATAAATACGCTGCTGGGCGATGTTTTGAAATACGTCTTGCTCTTGACAACCTAATAGAGACAAGCTAATAGACAACCTAACAGAGGCCCTGCCCAAACTCCCAGAATTCCGCAGGGCTTGCAAAAGGGAGCTAATCCGCCAGGCATTTGCTTGAGGTCGACCGAACCAACAACATCCACTGGTCCCTCCTTAGACACCCCCCTCCATGACCTGAAGCAGCCGGACCTCTCTGGGGGCTTTGTCTAAGTTATTGTTTATTTGAAGCCACTGTTAGATTATTGTTGATATGTTATTTATGATTGCATTATACATTTAGACTGTTCTATGTAACAACAAAAGAGCCTCTTGTGGTACAGAGTGGTAAGGCAGCTGAGATGCTGTCTGAAGCTGTCTGCCCATGAGGCTGGGAGTTCGATCCCAGCAGCCGGCTCAAGGTTGACTCAGCCTTCCATCCTTCGGAGGTCGGTAAAATGAGTACCCAGCTTGCTGCTGGGGGGTAAATGGTAATGACTGGGGAAGGCACTGGCAAACCACCCCGTATTGAGTCTGCCATGAAAACGCTGGAGGGCGTCACCCCAAGGGTCAGACTTGACCTGGTGCTTGCACAGGGGATACCTTTACCTATGTAACAACAATAACGACATGTATTACTCCTCCAATGTTTTCTGTGAACCGCCCTGAGCCGTATGGGAGAGCGGTATAAAAATCTAATAAATAAATAAGCAGACAATCGTAACCAGTTAAAAAGTGCATGGAGCCCCACGGTGGCCCTCCAGATTCTGTGGACTATAATTCCCATGAGCCCCTGCCAACCCATGCTGGCAGACCACTACTGTTTGTCGAACCGAAATGTCATGCTGCTGATATCATCTCTGGGTAGAATGCCTCTTATAACTGGGGCATCTTAAGCCCGGCCTCTTGTTTCGAGAGGGAGAACCCGCACTGACCTGCGCTGATTTTCGGCTTTCCGGCAGCGAAGACCTGAACGGAATGTTGATCCGTGTAGCAGCCGGTCAGCGTGAAATCCAGGATCCTGAAATAAAGCTGAAGAGAGCCAAGCGGAAAACGGTGAAATGGATGAGCAGACTTTCATTTCTACTGCAGAGGAAAAACACGTACGATTCAGGTGTACAGAAGGGGGGAGGGCAGCTCCAGAAGGAATAGAAACAAGACCCCCCCACCCCCCAAAAAAGTTAACATTTGTGTCTAACTCAAATTTTGGCATTTGGCTGCCAAGATCCCAGTTTCCAAGTTGATTATTCAGAAGAAGTGCCAGTCCTTGTAGGGCACACCTGGAAAACCGGTTAGCTGAATTATGTTTTGATTGATCAAATTTATATCCTGCTTCCTCTCCCGTGAACGGGAATTGGATCCAGCCCATCAGCTCTGCACAGTAGATCCCAGGGAGCTATTTTCATAGGGACATAGTGTTGGGAGTGATCTCCAGGGTCATCTAGTCCAACCCCCTGCAGAAGGCTCCCCGACGGGGACTGCAGAAGCCAGAAGGGCATTAAGGGTGAGAAGGTTGGGGGCAGAGGCATTGGGGTGGGTGGCACAAGCTAACCGCTGCATTGTGACATCACTATCGGGGAGAAACCTGGAACTGATGTAGGGTATCTCTAGGAAACGCCGGAAACTCTGTGGCAAAACCACAAAGTTTCCAGCAATTCCTTCAGTGACTCAGTTCCTAGATTCAAGTGGGCCGAATTCATCTCTTAGCCACAAGGCCAAGAGGGAACACACGGTCTGGGACGGTGATGCTCTGTCTTCTTGGTGCTTGGGGGGCACAGTGGGGGGGCTTCTGAGATCCTGGCCCTGCTGGTGGATCTCCTGATGGCACATGGGTTTTGGCCCCTGTGTGACACAGAGTGTTGGACTGGATGGGCCACTAGCCTCATGCAACATCTCTTCTCTTTTGGTCTTATGTCTGGGGCATTGATGCTCTGTTTCCTTGGTACTTGGGGGGAAACAGTGGGAGGGCTTTTCAAGTTCTGGCCCCACTGGTGGACCTCTTGATTGCACCTGAGTTTTGGCCACTGTGTGGCACAGAGTGATGGACTGGATGGGCCATTGGTCTGCTCCTGCATGGGTTCTGTTCTGTCCTTATGTCCCCGGCCTACCACCTTCCTGCGAAGGGCCTTACGTTGGCTGCTTTAAAACCCACTTCCTACCTCTTTGTGCTGTCCACCGCGTACTTACTTTGATGTAGGCAGTGTTTCCCGTGCACACAGGATCGGTTGCTTGCTGTGGACTCGAGGGCCCAAAAGATACCGTACCAGTCAAGGAAATTTCCAACGACTTAGGAAACTTCTGCCCTTTAAAGGTAAACAGAAAGCTATGTTTTTTAACAGGATTCACAAGCAGGAGTTCTAGGAGTCTAGTTCAGTAGTTGAAGGGGCTGCCGAAGGAGGTGGGGCGCTCCCCCTCACTGGGGGTCTTCAAGCAGTGGCTGGACAGATCCTTCTCCTGGATGCTTGAGGCTGATCCTGCACTGAGCAGGGGGTGGGACTGGATGGCCTGCATGACCCCTTCCCACTCTAGGATTCTAGGAGTCTAGTTCAGCAGTGGGATGGGCTGCCTAAGGAGGTGGGGAACTCCCCCTCACTGGCCGTCTTCAAGCAGTGGCTGGACAGATCCTTCTCCTGGATGCTTGAGGCTGATCCTGCACTGAGCAGGGGGTGGGACTGGATGGCCTGCATAGCCCCTTCCCACTCTAGGATTCTAGGAGTCTAGTTCAGCAGTGGAAGGGGCTGCCTCAGGAGGTGGGGAGCTCCCCCTCACTGGCCGTCTTCAAGCAGTGGCTGGACAGATCCTTCTCCTGGATGCTTGAGGCTGATCCTGCACTGAGCAGGGGGTGGGACTGGATGGCCTGCATAGCCCCTTCCCACTCTAGGATTCTAGGAGTCTAGTTCAGCAGTGGAAGGGGCTGCCTCAGGAGGTGGGGAGCTCCCCCTCACTGGCCGTCTTCAAGCAGCGGCTGGACAGATCCTTCTCCTGGATGCTTGAGGCTGATCCTGCACTGAGCAGGGGGTGGGACTGGATGGCCTGCATGGCCCCTTCCCACTCTAGGATTCTAGGAGTCTAGTTCAGCAGTGGAAGGGGCTGCCTCAGGAGGTGGGGAGCTCCCCCTCACTGGCCGTCTTCAAGCAGCGGCTGGACAGATCCTTCTCCTGGATGCTTGAGGCTGATCCTGCACTGAGCAGGGGGTGGGACTAGATGGCCTGCATGGCCCCTTCCCACTACAGGATTCCACGAGTATATAGGTTAGACTAAGATGACCCTGGAGGTCCTTTCCAACTTTGATTCTCTGATTCCTGAGTTCATACTCCTTGTCTGTGGAGACTGTCAGCAGCCACAAGGCACAGCTTTGGATGCGACAAGTGGCCCCTTTGTTAAGGGGACCAGATTAAGAGCCCTTCTTGCAAAGTCCACTGAGACAGGGAGGGTCGCTCTGTGGTAAATATCAACTGTGCCTTGCTGGCTCCTTCCTCCCCAAACATGCTTCAACAAACATCCCTCCCCTGGAACAGGGAGAAAAAGAAGCTCCTTCTTACCAATGACCCAAACCAGCAAGCTCTTCTCCTTTGACACCTCCAGTTGGCCGTAGGAGATCTTGTACTCCAGGTGGGCGATCGGACCCCTGTCCCCGAGAAGGAAAGGTGGGAGTTATTGGCAAGCAGTCCCCCGAGAGAGGCCTCCAAGAGGCTGTGCATGTTAAACCAGGGGTAGTCAACCTGTGGTCCTCCAGATGTTCATGGACTTCAATTCCCATGAGCCCCTGCCAGCAAACGCTGGCAGGGGCTCATGGGAATTGAAGTCCATGGACATCTGGAGGACCACAGGTTGAATACCGCTGTGTTAAACCAAGGCCCATGCAAGGCACATGGTGCCAAAGTGGTTCACCACTGCCGCCCCTTCCTTTCCCCACAAAAGACATCTTGTGAGGCAGGTGGGGTTGAGAGAGTTCAAAGAGAATTGGGACTGGCCCAGGTCCCCCCAGCAGGTTGCATGTGGAGGAAGAGTAGGGAATCGAAGCCGGTTATACAGATTAGCTGATTTTCTACCCCACTTTTCTTTACCACACAGGGGCCAGCCAGTTCCTCTGGAGGGCCAACAACAGGGCAGAGAGGCCGAGGCCTTCCTAAGGACATCAGGAGAGCCCTGCTGGGTCAGACCAGGGGCCCATCCAGTCCAGCCTCCTGTCTCACACAGGGGCCAGCCAGTTCCTCTGGAGGGCCAACAACAGGGCAGAGAGGCCGAGGCCTTCCTAAGGACATCAGGAGAGCCCTGCTGGGTCAGACCAGGGGCCCATCCAGTCCAGCCTCCTGTCTCACACAGGGGCCAGCCAGTTCCTCTGGAGGGCCAGCAACAGGGCAGAGAGGCCGAGGCCTTCCTAAGGACATCAGGAGAGCCCTGCTGGGTCAGACCAGGGCTCCATCCAGTCCAGCCTCCTGTCTCACACAGGGGCCAGCCAGTTCCTCTGGAGGGCCAACAACAGGGCAGAGAGGCCGAGGCCTTCCTAAGGACATCAGGAGAGCCCTGCTGGGTCAGACCAGGGGTCCATCCAGTCCAGCCTCCTGTCTCACACAGGGGCCAGCCAGTTCCTCTGGAGGGCCAGCAACAGGGCAGAGAGGCCGAGGCCTTCCTAAGGACATCAGGAGAGCCCTGCTGGGTCAGACCAGGGGTCCATCCAGTCCAGCCTCCGGTCTCACACAGGGGCCAGCCAGTTCCTCTGGAGGGCCAACAACAGGGCAGAGAAGCCGAGGCCTTCCTAAGGACATCAGGAGAGCCCTGCTGGGTCAGACCAGGGGTCCATCCAGTCTAGCCTCCTGTCTCACACAGGGGCCAGCCAGTTCCTCTGGAGGGCCAGCAACAGGGCAGAGAAGCCGAGGCCTTCCTAAGGACATCAGGAGAGCCCTGCTGGGTCAGACCAGGGGTCCATCCAGTCCAGCCTCCTGTCTCACACAGGGGCCAGCCAGTTCCTCTGGAGGGCCAGCAACAGGGCAGAGAAGCTGAGGCCTTCCTAAGGACATCAGGAGAGCCCTGCTGGGTCAGACCAGGGGTCCATCCAGTCCAACAGGGGCCAGCCATTTCCTCTGGAGGGCCAACAACAGGGCAGAGAGGCCGAGGCCATCCCCTGGTGCTGCCTCCTAGCACTGGGGATTCAGAGTGTGACTGCCTCTGAACATGGAGGTTCCCTTTGTTCCCATGGCAAGGAGCCACTGAGAGACCTCTCCTCCATCAATCTGTCTAATCTCCTTTTCAAGCACTTCCTAAAAGTCCACAGAAGGAAAGATTTCCTCTTTCTTACCTATTGAAGAAGGGAATGCGGGCCTCGCAGTATTCAAAAGTATTTTTCACACTCTCGTGAAGCTTCAGGTGCAGACTCAACTTCCACTGGGATTCCTCTTCTTTCAGCTGGTAAAATCCTAAAATCGGTGGGACGGGCACCTTGGGGAAAGGGCGGAAAATAAAAGGCGGAGCGGTTAAGATGGAGGAAGGCAGCCAGAGCAGGGATAGTCAACCTGTGGTCCTCCAGATGTCCATGGACTACAATTCCCATGAGCCCCTGCCGGCAAATGCTGGCAGGGGCTCATGGGAAGTGTAGTCCATGGACATCTGGAGGGCCGCAGTTTGACTACTCCTGCATCTGCAGGCATCTCTGGAATCCTGGCACAGGATGATAAGCACCGTAAGAAAAAGGCTGCTCCAAGGGGCGGGGCAGATGGTAAAATGGATCCGTGGTTTTAACCCAGTAGAATGAGCTCCCTAATGAAATGAGGGCCCTACTGGAACTTGAACAATTCCTTGGGGCCTGCAAAACAGAAGTTTTCTGCCAGGCTTTCGGGGGCGGGGGAGGGCCCACAACTTGGTCCCTTACCCGGCAACTCCTGACATCCTACAATGTCCCTGGCAGAAATGGTTTGTTCCCTGACTGTAGTCCCTACCTAATCATTACTACTGTTATATGTCGTTCGCCATTCCCAATGAGGCTGCTGTGAAACCCTGGTTGAGAAAGCCTGCTCTAAGCTCTACGCCGAACCACGGTGTAATCTGGACGAGGTTTTTTTCCCATTCCCAGTTCGAATGAATCCCTCCTGTCTACACTGAATTCGATTTGCATTTTGATTATGGGCACATTACATTTTCCCTCTGCAAGATGCATGACTGATCTGGAGTGACTCTACCTTTCCCCCGTGATATCCAGGAGTGGATATAACCCTTGATATTTGAAAAATTACCATCAGTAAGTGGGCAGATTCTTGCTTTTTGTGAATTAACTCCCTTATCCGTGCCTCATAGCAAAGCAGTCTTCCCTGATTGGCCAGGGTGACAGTTCAAAGACTTCCTGGTTCCCGGTTGCAAAGCTTCCCTTAAAGTGACTGCGCTCCAGAAGCCCTAACTTCTCTCAGTAGAGATTTGCCTCTTGATCCCCCTCCCCCCGCTGTCTCCAATCCTTCCCCCCCTCATTCAAGAAAAGAAAGAAAGAGACTCCTGCTGCAATTGGCTCCCCTTCCTGTTCTGAGCTTCCCCTATCAAGGGCAGAACACTTTCTGTTTCAATTGGGGAGGGGGGGAATAGAGGAAGATCCGAGTTCAAATCGATCTGAATTTAGCAGAATCCACAACAAAGCAAGTGCACAGTCAGCCCAGGTCTCTTGTTGCAGCAACTGTGATTGTGAATCACAATACCCAACGCTGGCTGCTCAAATCAGGCCTTTCAGAGCAGAGAATCCTATCATAAACCCTTAATTGTGTTGGAATAGGCAAGCGTGTATGATTTAAAACAGAGGTCTCCAACCCCCAGTCAGCGGCCCGGTACCGGGCTGTTAAGGCCATGGTACCGGGCCGCCAGCGGCCGTGCCTGCCTTCCCCTCCCCCCACAGCGAGAGGGGGGGAAGAGGCAGGCGCGGCCGCTGGCATGCCAGCGACGCAAACGCGCACACGCGGAGCCGCCGTGCATGCGTGTTTGCGCCCCCTGCTGGCGAAAACACGCACATGCGGCTGCTCTGCGCATGCGCATTAGCGCCACCTAGTGGCGAAAACACGCATGTGCGGCAACTGCGCGTGCGTGTTTACGTGCAGCTGCTGTGGCTGGGCCGCCGGCTCTCTCCCACCCTCAGAGGCGGCCCCCGACTGCAAGAAGGTTGGGGACCGCTGATTTAAAAGGCTATGAAGAATATCTTATGGGCGCATCAGAAGAGATGCGCAGTTAGCATAAATGCAATAGAAACGTCCTGGTATTTTTCAAATATTCTCCTCCTGATTGGCTCATTTGGAGACTTCCCGCTCCATTGGGCACACTTCCTCCCTGCTGCCTCCACAACAGACAGGACGAAGACAGAACAACAGTTAGACAGTTAGCTAGGACTCTCTCTCCCCCCTCGTTCTATGCTAAGCAATTTCTCTACTAAATAAAACTATTTCATTCTTTTAAGCAGCCTGCTGCTCAGCTCCTCCTTGCATAGTTAAACTCTGCCAACAGACTTAAAAAGAAAAATCCTGTCTTTCATAGATCTCTAACCTAACTTGCAACCCCTGGAGGGGGAGGAAGAGGCTGCTCTCGGAGAATTCTGGGACTTTACCTGGGAGGTATAACAGCAGAGGGTAAACTGGTCCGGAGGTGGGGTCAGAGGGAACTTGTAAGGCCCGCTGAAAGCTGAGTCGTCCATGCCGTCGACGCTGCTGCTCGTGAGGACGGCCGCGTCCACGGAGGTCACGCAAGGGTGGACCAGGATATCTTGAAGCGGAGAGCCGTTGGCGGGGAGGTTCAAGCTGACCGACACGTTGGGAGCAGGGCCTTCGATGTCACACTGGAAAGACAATGACAAAGAAAAAATCTGCAAAATCTCCTCAGACCCTTCCTGAATCTACGGGATTGGGGACAGATTGTACTGGTGAACAGTCGACAGAGCTTCCTAGAATGGTGTCTGCTGGGGGCCCCTGAGCTTTTCTAGCCTGTGGGCTCCTTTGCAATTCTGGCCCGCCATCGTGGGCACTGCCCCAAAATGGCTGCTGGAAGAGGTGGAGGCAGTCACAAAATGGCTGCTGTAGGTGGTGGAGCCAGTCACAAAATGGCTGCTGTAGGCGGTGGAGCCAGTCACAAAATGGCTGCTGTAGGCGGTGGAGCCAGTCACAAAATGGCTGCTGTAGGCGGTGGAGCCAGTCACAAAATGGCTGCTGTAGGCGGTGGAGCCACTCACAAAATGGCTGCTGTAGGCGGTGGAGCCAGTCACAAAATGGTTGCTGTAGGCGGTGGAACCAGACACAAAATGGCTGCTGTAGGCGGTGGAACCAGACACAAAATGGCTGCTGTAGGCGGTGGAACCAGACACAAAATGGCTGCTGTAGGTGGTGGAGCCAGTCACAAAATGGCTGCTGTAGGTGGTGGAGCCAGTCACAAAACGGCTGCTGTAGGTGGTGGAGCCATTCACAAAATGGCTGCTGTAGGCGGTGGAGCCACTCACAAAATGGTTGCTGTAGGCGGTGGAACCAGACACAAAATGGCTGCTGTAGGCGGTGGAACCAGACACAAAATGGCTGCTGTAGGCGGTGGAGCCAGTCACAAAATGGCTGCTGTAGGCGGTGGAACCAGTCACAAAATGGCTGCTGTAGGCGGTGGAGCCACTCACAAAATGGCTGCTGTAGGCGGTGGAGCCAGTCACAAAATGGTTGCTGTAGGCGGTGGAGCCACTCACAAAACGGCTGCTGTAGGTGGTGGAGCCAGTCACAAAATGGCTGCTGTAGGCGGTGGAGCCACTCACAAAATGGTTGCTGTAGGCGGTGGAACCAGACACAAAATGGCTGCTGTAGGCGGTGGAACCAGACACAAAATGGCTGCTGTAGGCGGTGGAACCAGACACAAAATGGCTGCTGTAGGTGGTGGAGCCAGTCACAAAATGGCTGCTGTAGGCGGTGGAACCAGTCACAAAATGGCTGCTGTAGGCGGTGGAGCCACTCACAAAATGGCTGCTGTAGGCGGTGGAGCCAGTCACAAAATGGTTGCTGTAGGCGGTGGAACCAGACACAAAATGGCTGCTGTAGGCGGTGGAACCAGACACAAAATGGCTGCTGTAGGTGGTGGAGCCAGTCACAAAATGGCTGCTGTAGGTGGTGGAGCCAGTCACAAAATGGCTGCTGTAGGCGGTGGAGCCAGTCACAAAATGGCTGCTGTAGGCGGTGGAGCCAGTCACAAAATGGCTGCTGTAGGCGGTGGAGCCAGTCACAAAATGGCTGCTGCAGGAAACTGAACCAGTCGCAAAATGGCTGCTATAGGAGGTGGAACCAGTCACAAAATGGTGTCCGTAGTAGGTAGAGCCTGTCACAAAATGGTCTCTGTAGGAGGTGGAGCCAGTCACAAAATGACTGTCATAGCTTACTTTCAATCACTTGATGAAGAGCCTTTTGCTGCAGTGACAGCAGCCGCCAAAGTCTATATCACCTATACAGCCTAGCACATCTCCAGTGGCCAATCAGAAACCTTGCTGGGCAAAACCCCCACCTGGCTCTGCCCACTTTCTTAAAGTAATTGGTGGGTATCAGGAAATTGTTGTTGGGTCTCTGGCCACGACGTTGAGGAGCTATCCCACACAATGTGCCACGTGCGGGCCTCTTTTGTTGCCTGCATGGAGTCTACAATTGAGCTAAGGGCATCAGCAAGCCACTGGCTCATCTAGCTGGCTTTCCTCGACTCACCCTGCGGCCACAACAACTATCCATGGCCTGGCGCCGGTGAAGCAAAATGCCTCTCCTAATCGACAAGAAAAGTCAGAGCACGGCTGCAAGGGGAAAACTAATTTCGCTTTTGGCCTCTCTTTTTAACGGCGACTCGAGACGAGCCACGCTGCATAAGGCGGTGTGGTCAACAGGATGCAACGCCCGGTGAGAAACGCAGGTGTGGAAGGAGTACAGAGATCTGAAACAAGGCAAACAGCATTAGACCTGATGGGTTCGCCAAGGCGGAAAACGGGATTACGTAGGTAGAAGAGGATGCGGGCGGCAAACAGCCCGCAAGGGTACCGTAGGCCAGGGGTGGCCAAACCTTGGCTCTCCAGATGTTCGTGGAGGACAATCCCCATGAGCCCCTAACATCTGGCCATGCTGGCATAGGAGTGAGCGGCCTGGGGGGGGGACAGTTTGCTCCCCCTCACCAGCAATCTTCATGCCGTGGCTGTTAGTCAAAGAACTAACACTTGTGAGGGACAAACCTGCAAACCGTGCGCCGAAAAGCCACACGGAAACGATAACGCTATCTCTGAACTCTTCCCTAAGCCGGCAGAACCAGGAGCGAGGTCGGCAAGATTTTCATTCTGCTCCAGTTCCCAAATCTATCCTTTATTTTTTTTTCTCTAAGCGGTATCTTTCCTGGCGGATGCTGAAGCATTAAAAAAATATATGTATTGACTGCAGCATCCCCGTCCGGGGAGATAAAGAAAAAGGAGCTGACTTTTCTGCTCTGCCAGGTGCATTCATGTGTCAAATAGGTTAGAGAGATTTGGGCCGGGGATCCTCTCACCTTGCAGCTGACGGCGCCGTACACCTGCCACGTGTCCGCCACGTCCCTGTTGTCGTACTGCACGGACTTGACTTTCTCCACGATGCCGACGCTCACCTGAGGCCTCCCTTTGTACGGGCAGCTCCTCCAGGCGGGCGGTCTCTGGGGGTGGCCGCCGGGAGGGAGGGGGTTGATTTCGGGCGACGGGCCGCCCAGGTTCGTCTGGAGGGGGGTGCCGAGTGGGCAGGCGTGCGCGAGCAGGCTCGGGAGCTGGCCGACCTTGGCCTGCCGGTCAGCTTCGCTCTTCTGGCTGGAGTTCATGAAGGCCAGCAGGCCCGACAGGAGCGAGAAGGCCTGTGAGACCCCGCTGAGGGTGGCCAGAGCCGGGCGGGGGGTCAAGGGCTGCTCGGCCAGCGGGACGGCGGCGTAGATGAGCCCGCTTTTTTGGAAGGCCACCACGGGCCAGAGGTCGCCCCGGTCGGTCTGGAGCCCGTAGACGGCAGTCTTGTTGATGCGGCCGCAGCCGTCCTGGCGCTCGACGAAGCCGTGCTCTTCCCCCGTCAGCCTCAGCTCAAAGAGCAGCGCTTTGAGGAAAGGGCCGTCCTCGGGCACGCCCACGTAGCTGGCCCCGTTGAAGCGCTTGGCTCGCATTTCGACCGTGGGGTACCGCCTGCCGGGGAGAAGTGGAAACACGGCGTTAGCGTGAACGCCCTATTCCTTCTGCGCCTTGTGTCTGATGGCGCTGCCGTGCATGAGCAACTGGCCCCAAAATGAGAAAGGAAGGTGGATGCACACCTGTGGCTCCCAACTGGGCACGTGCGCTTCAGAGCCCTGAGGTCGAATAGTCTCCGAAGCAGGGCTGGTTCGGAGACAGATCGACCAAATGCGGTCTGAAGAGGGAAAACCTTTTGGAAGACAGAGACGAAGCGGCTGTCCGAATCATGCTTTGGCACGCTTCAGCGCTTCGGGCGGCAGCCATTTAAACTTTAAAGGGAAACAGACAGGGGGATCTCCTGAGCCTTCCCACTTCACCTTTCCTGCCTTCGCCCGGGGTTCTGCAGGGCCAAGGGAAGAAGGGAGCTCCCTGGAGGAGTTCAAGCCAAGGGAGCTCCCTAGGAAGATAGGTTGAGGGACTTGGGAATGTTCAGCCTGGAGAAAAGGAGGTTGAGAGGGGACATGATCGCCCTCTTTAAGTATTTGAAAGGTTGTCACTTGGAGGAGGGCAGGATGCTGTTTCTGTTGGCTGCAGAGGAGAGGTCACGCAGTAATGGGTTTAAACTTAAAGTACAACGATATAGGCTAGAAATCAGGAAAAAATTTTTCACAGCCAGAGTAGTTCAGCAGTGGAATAGGCTGCCTAAGGAGGTGGTGAGCTCCCCCTCACTGGCAGTCTTCAAGCAAAGGCTGGATACACACTTTTCTTGGATGCTTTAGGATGCTTAGGGCTGATCCTGCATTGAGCAGGGGGTTGGACTAGATGGCCTGTATGGCCCCTTCCAACTCTATGATTCTGTGATTCTATTTATCGAGTGATGTGACCATATATCGACACACCCCAAATGACCTGGGCCTGGAGAGGGGGAATGGGAGGGGCCTGGGAGTGCGTGTCCACAGCTCTGATTCCCAAGGCCCCGCCCCTTCCCACCCCCTCCAGGCCCACCATCGGCCTAACCAGCTTAGGTAACTTCCCCTGCGGAAGGAGAAGCTTCAGGGCAGAGACAACCCTAACAGCTGATACCCCTCAGAATTTTGCGGGTCTTATAAAGTGCTATAGGACTCAGCTCTAGCTGTTCTTCTGTAGACCGACCCTTTGCTTGGATTGGCTTGTTCCTAAGAACAACAGGGCAGGGAGGCCGAGGTCTTCCTAAGAACATCAGAAGGGCCCTTCTGGATCATAACAGTAGCCCCTTTAGTCCACCATCCTGTCTCATGCAGCAACCACCCAGTTCATAAGAACATCAGGAGAGCCCTGCTGGATCAGACCAGTGAAGGTACATGAGTCCAGCTTCCTATGTCACACAGGGGCCAACTAGTTCCTCTGGGCGGCCAAGAAAAGAGCACAGAGGCTGAGGTCTTCTCCTGATGCTGCTTCCTGTCACGGGGCTCCAGAGGATGACTTCCTCTGACCCTGAAGTTCCCATTGTTCACTGGTCCCAACTCCTGGAGAGTTCTGCTTCATAATGGGATGGAGAGGAACAACCTGCTGGCCTTGGAACGGGCAGCAGAGAGAATTACCTGGAGAAGAGCACATTTCCACGTCCGCCTTGTTCATGGCCGATGAGCCACAGCCCTCTCAAGGCCATCGCGGGTCGCAAATGCGCAGAGATGTCACTCCGAATAGGCTACCGCCATGATGGATTCAGGGCGGGAGAGCATCTTGTAGACAGCATCATTGGCCACTGGGTGGATTTTCTGCGTACGGCCTGTCTCTCTTCTCCGATCCCAGCACTGCTCGCTCCTGTATTCAAAGAAGAAGCCAAGTGACTTCCTGACCTCCGTAGCATTAAATGGGATTTATCCAGAAATATGAGACTTCCGTTTATCAGCTGCTAACCCCCCCCCAAGTTGTTAGCCCTGTCCCATCAGAAGTCAGTAGAGCAGACTACAGCTTCTTCCTGGTTCTAGCAGATCAAGCTTTACTCTGCTCTGTTTTACTCTGCTCTGGTTCGGCCTCCTTTGGAGTCCTGTGTTCAGTTTTGGGCACCCCAGTTGAAGAGGGATGTAGACAAACTGGAGCGTGTACAGAGGAGGGCAACGAAGATGGTGAGGGGTTTGGAGACCAAGACGGATGAGGAAAGGTTGGGGGAGCTTGGTCTGTTTAGCCTGGAGAGGAGACGACTGAGAGGGGATCTGATAACCGTCTTCAAGTATTTAAAAGGCTGCCATGTAGAGCATAGAGCAGAGTTGTTCTCTCTTGTCCCGGAGGGAAGGACCAGAACCAAGAGGATGAAATTAATTCAAAAGAAATTCCATCTAAACCTCCGGAAGAAGTTCCTGACCATTAGAGCGGTTTCTCAGGGGAACAGGCTTCCTGGGGAGGTGGTGGGTTCTCCATCTTTGGAAATTTTTAAACAGAGGCTAGAGAGCCATCTGACAAAGAGGCTGATTCTGTGAAGGTTCAAGGGGGTGGCAGGTGACAGTGGATGAGCGAGAGTTGGGAGTGTTCTGCATAATGCAGGGGGTTGGACTAGATGACCCAGGAGGTCCCTTCCAACTCTATGCTTCTATACTTCTATGGTTAAGCAGGGCCTTGTGCCCTGAAAACAGAGCTCTGAGCACCGATTAAACGAGAGCTCGAACCAGATCCAACGAGAATCCAGGTCTGAAGGCCACCCTGCTCTAAATTGCCAAGCCTCCTCAAAGCTGCAACCAGAGCGCCAGGAAAGATCCAAGCCATCCTGATAAACCCCTACATAAACTGATCAAGGGCCCACGTTTCACAGGGCGACCCCTCCCCCAGATCCCTTGACCCCCCCAATCCTCCGAGAGCGCCCCACCTTAGAATCATAGGATAATAGAGTTGGAAGGGGCCATACAGGCCATCTAGTCCACCATGCCCCATGAGATCACCACTCTGCACTCTGCTGTGCATCAGGGATGCCCTCCCCCACCTAAACCTCCACGACAAACTCTCCAATAATTGCAAGGGAGACCCCCAGTCTTGCATATCAGGAAGCACCCCAAATTCCTCCAATAACCTCACTTCTAGACCAGGGACCCCTCCCATTGCCTCCCAACAGCCTCCTTTCCAAGCTAGGGACCCCTCTCCAATTTTCCCAACAATCTCCCCTCCCACCAGGGACCCCTCCTCAAATTCTTCCAACAATTTTTCTTACAGGCCTCAAATTCCTCTAGCAAACTGCGCAGGGGTAGTCAACCTGTGGTCCTCCAGATGTCGATGGACTACAATTCCCATGAGCCCCTGCCAGCGTTTGCTGGCAGGGGCTCATGGGAATTGTAGTCCATCGATATCTGGAGGACCACAGGTTGACTACCCCTGAACTAGGGGACCCTCCCAAATCCTCCAAATTCCCTTCCCAGTCAGCCCCCCCCCTCAAATTCTTCCAACAGCCTCCCTTACAAACCTGGGGACCCCACCTCAAATTGCACCAAGAATCTCCCTTTCCAGCCAGGGACCCCTCCTCTAATTCCTCCAACAATTTTACTTCCGTAGCAGGGATGAGGTGTTTGTTTGTTAAGGTTGCCAGATCCAGGTTGGCAAAATCCTGGAGCTTGGGAAGGACAGGGACCTCAATGGGGTACAAGGCCTTAGAGTCCCCCCTCCCAAGGATTCATTTTCTACAGGGGAACTGATCTCTGTACTGTGGAGGATGAACTGTAATGCAGGGGTTGGGGAATCTCCAGGTCCCACCTGGAGGCTGCCGTCCCTAACCCCCCTCCACTTCCTCTGACAATCTCCCTTAAAAGGCAGGAATACCCTTAAAACTTTTCCAGAGTGCTCCTGAAGATCACAGATACCCCCCCTCCCCTCACACACACCTAGGGATGCCAGCCTCCCGGTGGGACCTGGGGATCCCTGGAATGACAGCTCATCTGCAGAAAAGGGCTGCTTGGGAGGGTGGGCTCCATAGCATTATAATCCACTGAGGTTCCTCCCTCCAAATTGGGATGTCAGCTGCAAGGGAGACCCGGGGATCCCCCAGAATGAGAGCTCCTCCGCAGACTACAGTCCCCAGTCCCCCTGGAGAAAGGAGCTGCTTGGGGGGGGGGCTCTCTGGCATTGCCCCCCACTGGGGTCCCTGTCCTCCTCAGGCTCCACCCAAAATCTCCAGGAGTCCCCCAACCTGGTAACCCTACATCCCATTCCCCTTGGGATGCCATCCTCCAGGAGGGACCTGGAGATCCCTCACAATTCCAGCTCCTCTCCAGGCTACGGAGAATAGTCCCCCTGGAGAAAAGGGCTGCTTGGGGGATGGGGGCTCTATAGCATTGCCCCCCACTGGGGTCCCTGTCCTCCCCAGATTCCACCCCAAATCTCCAGGAGTCCCCCAACCCAGATCCAGCAACCCTACCCCCATTCCCAGGGATGCCATCCTCCAGGAGGCACCTGGAGACCCCTCACCATGCCAGCTCCTCCCCAGACTAGAGTCCTCCGTCCCCCTGGAGGAGAGAGGGGCTGCCTGGGAGGGGGGCTCTCTAGCATTGCCCCCCACTGGGGTCCGTGTCCTCCCCAGACTCCACCCCAAATCTCCAGGCGTCCCCCAACCCAGACCCGGCACCCCTACACCCCATCCCCCAGGGATGCCATCCTCCAGGAGGCACCTGGAGACCCCTCACCATGCCAGCTCCTCCCTGGACTAGAGTCCTCCGTCCCCCTGGAGGAGAGAGGGGCTGCTTGGGAGGGGGGGGCTCTCTAGCATGGCCCCCCACTGGGGTCCGTGTCCTCCCCAAGCTCCACCCCAAATCTCCAGGCGTCCCCCAACCCAGACCCGGCACCCCTACCCCCGTCCCCAGGGATGCCATCCTCCAGGCAGGACCTGGAGACCTCTCACCAAGCCAGCTCCTCCCCGGACTGTCCCCCTGGAGGAGAGCGGGGCTGCCTGGGAGGGGTGGGTGGGGTGGGTGTCCCTGGCTGCCCCCTAGCCCTGTCCGCGGCCTGCCTCCCTCCCCCCCTCCTTCCGGGGACCCACCGCGGCGTGGGGCGTGGGGCCGCCTGGGCGTGGAGAGCGGCGGGGCCCGCCTGTGCCTGTGCCTGTGCCTGTGGGCCGGGCGGCTTCCGGGCCGGAGGAGGCGGAGCGGCGCCATGGAGGAGGCCTGGCCCGGGCGGCGGGCGGGGGGTGGCGGCGGCGGCGGCGGCGGCCTTCGCGGGCGGCTGCGCGACAGGGAGGCCCACGGCCCCGCCGCACCCATGGCGGCCGAGCTCTTCGAGGTAGGCCCGGCGGGGAGGTGGGCAGGGGGCGCGGGGCCTTGGCAAAAGTCTCCCCCCGATTTTGGGGAGGGGGAGACCCCGCTGGGCTTGGCAGGCGAAGATGGGGAGGAGGGGGGGGGTCGAGCTGGGAGCGAGGATGATGGCAATCATAGCAATAATAATTAGGGGAGGGGGCTTGTCAGGGGGCGTGGGAGACCCCCCCCCCATCCTATCCCGCATCCCCCGAATGGAGGGCCTGGGGGGGGGAAGCCCCTTCTTGGATTGGGGAGGGGGGGATCAATTTAGGACTGGGAATAAGGACAGCAGCGATAATCATATGGGGAGGGGGCGTGGAGTGTGTGTGTGGGGGGAAGACCCCCCCCTGAATGGTGGGGCTGGGGAGAAAGAGCCTCTTGGATTGGGGAGGGGGGGAATAAATCTAGTTGTATAGAGCAGGGGTAGTCAACCTGTGGTCCTCCAGATGTCCATGGACTACAATTCCCAGGAGCCCCTGCCAGCAAATGCTGGCAGGGGCTCCTGGGAATTGTAGTCCATGGACATCTGGAGGACCACAGGTTGACTACCCCTGGTGTAGAGTCATGAGAATGGTAATCGTTGATGGGGAGGGGGATCTGACGGGGGAGCGGAGGGTTGGCCAAAGCCCCCTCCCACTTTTGGGGTGGGGGAGACGCCCCTGGGCTGGGAGGAAGGGGGGGAGGGGGCCCCCGCTGGAGGATGGGGAGGGGGCTTGTCAGGGGGGTATGGAGTAGGTGGAAGAACCCCCTCAGATGGTGGGGTAAGGAGGAGAAAGAGATTGGGAGGGGGAAATCTATCTAGGAATAATGATAACAACCAAACAACAATAATAACATGGGGAAGGGCCTGCTGGGGGTGGAAGGACCCTCCCCCCCAATTGTGGGCCTGGATTGAGAGGGAGGAACTAATCGAGTAGTATTAGTAATAATCATAGATGGGGAGGGGGGCTGTCAGAAAGGAACAGAGTGTTGGTAAAAGCCCCCCTGTGCTTTTTGGGGTGGGGGAGATCCCTTGGTTGAAAGAGGGCGGGGGGGGCAGACTGAAAGATGGGGAGGGGGCCTGTCAATTGGGAGGGGGAAATAAATCTTGGAATAATAATAATTAATAATTTAATAATAATAATAATAATAATAATAATAATAATAATAATAATAATAATAATAATAATAAACATGGAGAGGGGGCTGTCAGTGGGGCATGGAGTCGGTGGAAGGAAACCTCTCTCCCAAATTGTGTGATGAGGGGAGAAAGCTCTTCTTGGATTGGGGGGAGGGGAATTAATGTAGTAGTAGTAGTAGTAGTAGTAGTAGTAGTAGTAGTGATGATGATGATGATGGGGGGTGTCTGTTAGTGGGGTGCATTTGCAAAAGCCCCCCTTTTCAGAGTGTGCAGAAGAGCCCCCTGCTTTATGGGGGGGAAAGTCTGTTTTGGAGGGGCTGAAAAATGAGGAATGGGCATGTTTATGAGGCATACGGGGGGTTGTGTGTGTGTGTGTGGGGGGGAAGGCCGACCCTAAAAAAATTGAGGGGTGAGAGGAGAAAGCCCATCTTGGATGGCTTGGAGGAAACAGGATGGGGGTAAAAGATGGGGAGGAAACCTTGTCAGTGGGGTGTGGATGGTTTTTAGAGGCCTTTCCCAAAGTCCTTGCATTGGAAGAAGGTGAGGGACACACTAAAAGGTGAGGAGAGCCAACGAGACATCTGGGGGTAGTAGTAGTAATAAATAAACAAACAAACAAACAAATAAATACATAATACTACCTGCCCTTCCCTTATAGCAGGTGTAGTCAAACTGCGGCCCTCCAGATGTCCGTGGACTACAGTTCCCAGGAGCCCCTGCCAGCGAATGCTGGCAGGGGCTCCTGGGAATTGTAGTCCACGGACATCTGGAGGGCCGCAGTTTGACTACCCCTGCCTTATAGTCTCTGAGTGGCTAACAACAGCATCAAAGCATTCAGTACAACATTCCAATCTATTAAAACAATAAAACATTAATTCAATACATCTAACGTAGGTTTCATAAGTAATTATTAAATTCAATAGATTGAACGCTGTCTCTTCGTATAGTTAAAATACGTCTGGGGGAGGGGCTTGGCTGATATTTGGGCCCCCAAAATGTAGGAGGGTGAGAGGAAGTTTATTTTGGAGGGGAAGAAGGGGAGGGGGACATGCCAAAAGATGAGAAAGGGGTCAGGGGGTCTGTGTGTGGAAAAGCGTAACCCCCCCAAAAATTGTGTGCAGAGAAAGTCCATCTTGGATTTGGAGAAGAAGGTTAGGGGGGCTCTGAACCATGGGGAGGGGGCCAAGCAATGGGGCACTGAGTGTAAACCCTGCTCAAGTTGTGTTTTGGGGGAGTCCGTCTTGGATTGGAAGGAAAGGGGGTACCAAAATTGTGGAGGGGACCTGTTAGTGAGTGATGAGTTGTGGGGAAAAGCCCTTCTGCCCCCCATGTATGGGGTGGGAGGAGAAAGCCCATCATGGATTGCAAGAAGAAGATGTGGGCCTTAAGGGATGGGACCTGGCCATTGGAAAGAGGAAACCAGTGGGGTGTGGATGGGGGGGGGGGGAAGATGGGGAAAGGAAGTGTCAGTAGGACAAGGAGCATGGATGAAAACCCACACACACACAAACACAATGGGCAGTGGGGGAATTCCCAGTTCAAGTGGAAAGGATTGAATTTTGGGAAAGGAATGCTGCTTGGGGAGGAAAAATGGAGGATGGGCTGGGGGAAGGAAACAAAATCTAGAGACACTTCGAAGGCCAACATCTTTTAATTCTGTATGAGTTTCCTCCTCACAGCTGAATTATACAAATAGTAGCAGACAAGCCTGTTGTATAAAAAATACAACCAGCTCTAGCATCCACCCCCCCCCCCCCCACGCAGCTCTAGTGATGCCTTGCCAGGCCACAGCGAAGCTGGGCAGGGTAGGGGAGAGCTCAGGTGGACATTCCCTATCAGGGAGGTGGAGGCAGGGGCAGGCCATCGCTTGCCTGATTGGTGCTCCAGGGTGAGCGACTCCCCAGGGACCCAATCAGGTTGGCGATGAGTCCCAACTCCTCCCACCATCCCTCTCCGTCTTTATTTATAGTACAGAACAGATATGGAAGTCACACTGGGAATTTTACGTAAAGGGATTATAAGGGTAAGCCAAGGAAGAGTTAATTTTCATACCTCACTTTTCACTTTCTGAAGGACTCTCGAAGCGGCTTACAATCGCCTTCCCTTCCTCTCCCCACAACAGGCAACCTGTGAGGGAGGTGGGGCAAACTCAGAGAGAACTGATCTTTGAGAACAGCTCTAACAGGACTGTGACTAGCCCAAGGTCATCCAGCTAGCTGCAAGAACTGAGTTTCATACGGCCTGCAAAACGGAGCTCTTCTGCCAGGCTTCTGGCTGGGGCCAGTGAATGACGGACATGACAGAATCACATGGGGCCCTCTGAGCAAGAGGTGGGGAGGTAGAAGCCAAGACCCATAGCTGGGGTGATTAAGGATTTTAACTGGTTTCAATTATAATCTGTATTTTTATATATGGTTGTGAGCCGCACTGTGTTGGAAACCCTGAACGGGGTGGCATATACATTTAATAATGTATATGAATGGATTTTTTTAAAATGCATTAGGGGTTTTATTGGGGATTGTGCTATAACCCGCCACGAGCCTTATGGGAGTGGCGGGATAGAAATCTAACAATAATAATCTCGCATTTGGTGTTGTGTGGGGTTTTAATAGGGGTTTTATGCAGCTGTTCTTACCCACCACGAGTCGTTTCCGAGATTGGCGGGATAAAAATCCAATACTAACAACAAATAAATAAATAATAAATAAAATAAAAATGTGGAGGAGAGGGGAGTCGAACCCAGGTTGCCGGATTAGAGGCCGCTGCTTGTAACCATGTCACCAAGCTGGTGGTGAAACAGGGGTGAAGTAAGTTTAGAGTGGGACTGAATCGGAGTGGGGGGGGAAATGGGGCAGGGGTCTTTGAGGGAGGAGCCTAGGGGGTCCTGCAGTGTCCGGGTTGAGAGCCTTTACGGGAGAGGGTATCCAGGCTGCATTAGGCAGGGTACATTCTCGGACCTTTAAGCCCTCATGTATTTATTTATTTTTAAGCTTTTCGCAAGCCTTTTCCTGTCACTTCCCCAAAAGCTCCTGCCGGTTTCCCCTCCAAATAAAAACGGAAGAGAATGCAAGGTGGCCGCCGCAGCTTGCGATGAATTCCCGACAAGCGGAAATTCAGCCTCCAAAGCTTTTCCTTTCTTTGTCGACGGATGGATACAGTGCTGTGCCCCTTGTGAATAGGCCTTTCGGCTAAAATTGGGAAGAAAAGGGCACCCCACCTTGGCATACGACTGGCATGGAGCCAAAGGGGGAAGGGGAAGTGGGAGGTGGCAAGAGGGCATTTGGGCATTTGTCCTGGAGGCAGTTGTGGGTTGCCAGATGCTCCCTTCGAGCATGACCCAATGGCATGACTGCCTGAATTGCACAAGGAAATTCAGAACAATTGTATATTGTCGGGTTTTCCATAGTGTGTACTTTTTAGCGAGGGTGTTTCTTTCCTCGCTGTCAACATGATTTATTAAGATGTGTCTGAATTCTCATATAATAGAATTATAGAGTTGGAAGGGGCCATGCAGGCCATCTAGTCCAACCCCCTGCTCAACGCAGGATCATAGAATTATAGAGTTGGAAGGGGCCATGCAGGCCATCTAGTCCAACCCCCTGCTCAACGCAGGATCATAGAATCATAGAGTTGGAAGGGGCCATACAGGCCATCTAGTCCAACCCCCTGCTCAACGCAGGATCAGCCCAAAGCATCCTAAAGCATCCAAGAAAAGTGTGTATCCAACCTTTGCTTGAAGACGGCCAGTGAGGGGGAGCTCACCACCTCCTTAGGCAGCCTATTCCACTGCTGAACTACTCTGACTGTGAAAATGTTTTCCTGATATCTAGCCTATATCGTTGTACTTGAAGTTTAAACCCATTACTGCGTGTCCTCTCCTCTGCAGCCAATGGGAACAGCATCCTGCCCTCCTCCAAGTGACAACCTTTCAAATACTTAAAGAGGGCTATCATGTCCCCTCTCAACCTCCTTTTCTCCAGGCTGAGCATTCCCAAGTCCCTCAACCTATCTTCATAGGGCTTGGTCCCTTGGCCCCAGATCATCTTCGTCGCTCTCCTCTGCACCCTTTCAATTTTATCTACATGGGAGAGGCTGGGCTGCACGCCAACAGGCCAGCTCCAGGGAGGCCTTGGCAGGGGCTGCCCGTTTTGGGCAGAGGGGGCAAGAAGGCCTGCTGCCCTGAATGACCCCACCACCACCACCTTGCCAGCTTTGGTGGCAGCCACCTGAATCCGGGGGGGGGGGCACCACACATGCCTCCTCCTGCCAGGACTAAACACCTGGCAGAAGAGCTCTGTCTTGCATGCCCTGTTGAACTAGCTAAGTTCCATCAGGGCCCTTAGCTCTCTCGGGAACTCATTCCACCAGGTTGGGGCTAGGAGCGAAAAGTCCCTGGCCCTGGCCAAGCCCAGGCGCACTTCCCTCGGGCCAGGGACGACCAACAGAGTAGCACCCGCAGAGTGGAGCGCCTTGCGGGGGGCATAAGGAGACAGGAGATATCATACAGATGTGATGGCCCCAGACCACGGATGGCCTTAAAGGTGATCACCAAAACTTTGAACGTGATCCAGGCTTGAACCGGCAGCCCAGAAATGACCGCATTGCTTTCAGACTTGCAGAGAAAGGATTTCACGTGGTTGGTGAACAGAACTGACTTGCAGGGCCGCTTTGGTGCTGTGTAGGCGAGCAGGAACTTGCCTGTCCAGTCAGGTGGCAGATTTCAAGGCACTGTGTCTTTCAGGGCGTCAAAAATGGTTTGCCGTGATCACCATCTTGTTTGGCTTTGGATCGTGAAAAGATGGTAAGCGAGTAAATGGATTGTCACAGCCTTGTGCCATAGTTATTGAATGGATGTCCTGTTTTTAATAGGGTTTTTTTATTGGGGTTTTATGATGGATTGTTGTAACCCGTCACGAGCTGGCTTCAGGAGTGGCGGGGAATAAATATAATAATAAATATAATAAAAATAAAAATAAAAATAGCAACCGAAATGAAAACGATGAAGACAAACATGTTAATCCCAAAAGCAATTTTGTTGTGTCTGGTCGATAACGAACTGGAAAAAAAATCGTGGTTTAGAAATATGACAGCAGCAGTGAGATTTCTGTAAGCAGAGACCTTGAGAAGCACCAATTTACCTACAATAGAAGACTGGGATGTCAAGTTATTAGAATATGGTCAACTGGCCAAGTTGGAAGGGGGATCCAGGGTCATCTATCCCAACCCTCTGCACAATGCAGGAAATTCGCAACGACCTGCCTACCCACTCACAATCTGCCTAGGTTTATAAAATCAGCATTACTTTCAGATGGCTCTCCAGCCCCTGTTTAAAAATCTCCAAAGATGGAGAATCCACCACCTCCCAAGGAAGCCTGTTCCACTGAGGAACCGCTCTAACTGTCAGGAACTTCTTCCAGAGGTTTAGACGGAATTTGGAATCATAGAATCATAGAGTTGGAAGGGACCTTGTGGGTCATCTAGTCCAACCCCCTGCACTATGCAGGACACTCCCAATCCTATTGCTCACCCACTGTCACCTGCCACCCCCTTGAGCCTTCCCAGAATCAGCCTCTCTGTCAGATAGCTCTCCAGCCTCAGTTTAAAAATCCCCAAAGATGGAGAACCCACCACCTCTTGAGGAAGCCTGTTCCACTGAGGAACCGCTCTGTCAGAAACTTCCGGATGTTGAGCCAAAAATGCTTTTGAATTAATTTCAACCCACTGGTTCTGGTCCGACCCTCTGGGGCAACAGAAAACAACTCTGCTCCATCTTCTATAGGAGAGCCGTAGGTTCTGTGGACTTTCCCTTCCTGCCTTTCCTTCGTTGGGGTAAGGGGTAGGTGTATAACACATCACTTTCCTTCCTTATAATGCACAGCACACAGAAGAAGAGTTGGTTTTTATGCCCCTCTTTTCACTGCCCAAAGGAGTCTCAAAGTGGGCTTACAGCCGCCTCCCCTTCCTCTCCCCACAACAGGCACCCTGTGAGGTAGGTGGGGCTGAGAGAGCCCAGACAGAACTGCTCTGTGAGAAGAGCTCTAACAGGACTGTGACTGGCCCAAGGGTGGGTGCACGTGGAAAAGCGGGGAATCAAACCCGGCTGTCCAGGTTAGAGGCTGCCATTCTTAACCAGCACGCCAAGATGGTTCACGTTGCTCTACCATGAAGCTGAGTTTTCTTCCTTATGTGGCGATCGAACAGTACGGCAAGAAGTGTGGAGACATGAGTGATGGTGGAAGAAAACTCTCCTCCATCCTAAATTGCTGTCTACGGTTTTTCCTGCCTAAATGCAGAACTTTACACTTGTCCCTATTGAACTCCATTTTATTCAGTTTAGCCCACTTCTCGAGCCTATCAAGATCATCCTGTATTCTGATTCTGTCTTCCGTTGTGTTTGCTACCCCTCCCAGTTTAGTATCGTCCGCAGATTTAATAAGTATCCCCTCTAATCCCTCATCCAAATAATTTATAAATATGTTGAACAACACAGGCCCCAGGACAGATCCTTGGGGAATTCCACTTGTCACTCTTCTCCAAGATGATGCTGAACCATTAACAAGTACCCTCTGGGTATGATCTCTCAACCAGTTATCGATCCACCTGGCAGAATGAGGATCCATACCGCATTTTACCAGCTTGTCACCAAGAATAGTCTAGTTCAACAAGAATTGCCTAGTTCAACCTCTCATTCAGCAGTAGCATTGTTGTATTTGTTTATGTTATATATATTAAGAAGAAGAAGAAGAGTTGGTTCTTATATGCCGCTTTTCCCCACCCGAAGGAGGCTCAAAGTGGCTTACAATCGCCTTCCCTTTCCTCTCCCCACAACAGACACCCTGTGAGGTGGGTGAGGCTGAGAGAGCCCTGATATCACTGCTCAGTCAGAACAGTTTTATCAGTGCCGTGGAGAGCCCAAGGTCACCATCTGGCTGCATGTGGGGGAGCGCAGAATCGAACCTGGCATGCCAGATTAGAAGTCTGCACTCCTAACCACGACACCAAACTGGAATTAATTCATTCCATGTATCCCCCGTTGTATGTAAACCGCCCTGAGCCATATGGAAGGGCAGTATAGAAATCAAATACATAAAATAATAAAAAATAAAAGATCTCCTTTATCTCTGAATGTCACTTAGGAGTGAAGGGGCTGCTAAGGCCTGATGGAGCTTTGAATTGTTTGGCAGGTCCCCCAAACTCAAAAATTTGGGAAACCACAGCTTGGGGAGGCCAGTTTTGCAAACATGAATGGCACGGCCCTCGTTCTCCCGACCGCCTAATTTTTAGATTAGGGTTGTGAAAAGTGCCATTTGGCCCCATCCTCTGTGCCGAGTTAAACCGTTCCCTGCTTCCTCGATGAGGTGTAACCAGTATATATTTCTTCCCTCCGTTTCCTCCTGCGGTTTGCCGTAAAAGGGTCTCTTTTCTCGTGTCCGTAGGAGCCTTTCGTGGCCGATGAGTACATTGAACGCTTGGCGTGGAGGACGCCCGGAGGGGGCTCCCGAGGTGGCGTGGAAGCTTTTGATCCGAAAAGGTACATTGCAGCTGCCTAATCCACCAGAATAATGGATAGAGTTCGCCATCGGTAATAAAGAACAAGAAATGTTCCATTTTAAAGAAACCTCTACTGAGCACCATAACCGAGAAAGCGTAGGGGGTTCTGTGACACCCCTCCCCACCCCCCCAGCAACTCCCTGTGCAACCAACTTTTCAAAATAGCGTATATGGGGGTGGGTGAAGAAGTGCAATGTAGAAATCAACAAGGGTGAGAAACGTTAAAACTGGAGAAGAGACGTTAGGGCCGGCTTTCAACCAGGGTTTCGTGAAATTCGGGCCTATCTTGATGGCCCTGGAAGGGTTTCCTGAATGGATGGGAGTTATCTGTCCGTCCACCCATCCATCCACCCAACCATCCATCCATCCATCCATGCATCCATCCACCCACCCACCCACCCACCCATCCATCCACCCACCCACCCACCCACCCACCCACCCATCCATCCATCCATCCATCCATCCACCCACCCATCCACCCATCCAATTTGTTAAACATTTATCAAGTGATACGAACATATATGGTCATGTTGACCTGCTCCACCTTTCCCAAAATGGCCAATGATGGGACTGGACGGGGTGGGAAGGGGAGGGGCCTGGGGTGGGCGTGTCCACAGCTCTGCTTCCCAACCATGTTCTGTAAGATTGCACCACTTCTGGGGTTTCTCAAAGCCTGAAGAACGTTTCAGGGGTTTCTCAATGGGGAAAAAAAGTTGAGAAAGGCTGTATTAATACATGACACATTCCTGATTTGCCAGTCGTCAACGTAAATGCTCATGCCGATTGGGTCTTCAGCACAGATCCTGACATATCCTTACGACCGGCACGGAATGCCATCATTCGGTAATATTCGGCGTTGTCATTTGTATGCCCTGTTTTTAGCCTTCACCTGCAGCACAGCGAACCTTTTCTCGGCCGTGAACGGCCGGATGCCTTTAGGGGCCCTTGTCACAGTCAGATTGAAACAGGCCAATTTCCGTTTCCCCCAGCCGTAATTCGGATAGTTGCGATTCTGCATGCCCTTTGCAGCTGACAATATGCCCTTCTCTGGCTTTCTTTCTCCCCCTCCGCCTCCCCGAACAGATTACAAGAAGAATTCGTCAGTCACATTCAAGAACTGAAGCTGCTCGACGAACGGATCCAGAGACGCGTGGAGAAGCTGGAGCAGCAGGTGCAGAGGGAGGCGAAGGAATTTGCCAAGAAAGTCCAGGAATTGCAGAAAAGCAACCAGGTACTGCCCAGAGCGGGCACAGCCGGTGCTCTTGTCCCACGTCTCACATCACATGGATGCTTTAGGATGCTCTGGGCTGATCCTGCGTTGAGCAGGGGGTTGGACTAGATGGCCTGTGTGGCCCCTTTCAATTCTATGATTCTGTGATTCTATGGCCTGTGTGGCCCCTTCCAACTCTATGATTCTATGATTCTATGGCCTGTATGGCCCCTTCCAACTCTATGATTCTATGATCCTATGGCCTGTATGGCCCCTTCCAACTCTATGATTCTATGGCCTGTATGGCCCCTTCCAACTCTATGATTCTATGATTCTATCTCCAGTTGGGAGGGGCAGATAGTCTCAAGGGAGTAGAAAGCGCAGAGTCCGTAAACACAAGCCGAAAAACAGAGCCGAAACAGTCACTCACACCAGCAGCCGAAGCAGGCGAGGGCAGCAGAGGGTCCGTAGTCCAGGTCGCTAGCCCAAAACTCAGAAGCACAAAGAATCCGGTCGAAGCAAGGAAGCGTGAATGAGCCACCTTGCCAGCACAGGCAGGCGATTGGCTCTGCTCCCATTTGAAGCTTGACGCTCAGCTAATCCCAAACACCTGCCTAATTAATCAGAGTCAGGGCCCTGCAAGCCCTCACAGAGACCAAGCCGGCGTTGGGCTCCCAACCTTGCTGAACAGGGTCTCTCCAGTGACAGGAGGTGTTGCTTGCCACGCCTTTGTTCCCTGGGCTGGGGGGGGGGGGGATGAGGGTGGGGAATCAGCTGGAGCTTCTGTCCCCAGCCAGATTCCCTGAGGCTGAGTGCTTGTACCTGGTTCAGGTTCTGAGCTGGGCTCCTGGACCAGTTCTGGGCCTGCTGCTGGTTCCTGGGGTTCTGGTACTGATCCTGGCAGAACTCTGCACGCGGCTTCTTCCGCAGAATCTGATGAGGTCACAACTAGCAGGGGTCTGACACCACGCCCCGTCAGCGTGGCAGGGTTTATATAGGAGAGCTTTTTGCCAGGTTGAGTCGAATGCTTGCATTTCAGTCCGAAGTCAATGGGCTATTGGCGGTGGCGTCTTCTTTAAAAAAAAAAAAACAAGTAGTGGAGGAGTGTGCTGGAAGTTGCTTAGCAACCACCGTTTGTTTCCCACACATCTCAGAGCAAATAATTCCTAGAGCAGCAGTCTGTTCTTTATTGGGAGCCTCCGTAAGACCGCTCTGGTAAAGGGATGGGTGGGTGGTGCCATTGAAAGCAGGATCAATTCGTATGGCCCCACATTGTGGGGTTTTTTCTACATTGGATGTGACATTGCTTTGAAGCCTAATTGTAAGGCCCTTTGAGTGCCTCTGGAGGGCCAGCAACAGGGCAGAGAGACCGAGGCCTTCCTAAGGACATCAGGAGAGCCCTGCTGGGTCAGACCAGGGGTCCATCCAGTCCAGCCTCCTGTCTCACACAGGGGCCAGCCAGTTCCTCTGCAGGCCTTCCTAAGGACATCAGGAGAGCCCTGCTGGGTCAGACCAGGGGTCCATCCAGTCCAGCCTCCTGTCTCACACAGGGGCCAGCCAGTTCCTCTGGAGGGCCAGCAACAGGGCAGAGAGACCGAGGCCTTCCTAAGGACACCAGGAGAGCCCTGCTGGGTCAGACCAGGGGTCCATCCAGTCCAGCCTCCTGTCTCACACAGGGGCCAGCCAGTTCCTCTGCAGGCCTTCCTAAGGACATCAGGAGAGCCCTGCTGGGTCAGACCAGGGGTCCATCCAGTCCAGCCTCCTGTCTCACACAGGGGCCAGCCAGTTCCTCTGGAGGGCCAGCAACAGGGCAGAGAGGCCGAGGCCTTCCTAAGGACATCAGGAGAGCCCTGCTGGGTCAGACCAGGGGTCCATCCAGTCCAGCCTCCTGTCTCACACAGGGGCCAGCCAGTTCCTCTGGAGGGCCAGCAACAGGGCAGGGAGGCCGAGGCCTTCCTAAGGACATCAGGAGAGCCCTGCTGGGTCAGATCAATGGCCAACCAGTTCTACCAGAGGGCCAAATCAGGACAGAGGGGCTAAGACCTTCCCATGAGGTTCCCTCCTGGCTCTGGGATTCATAGGTTTAGTGCCTCAGAATGTGCCGGTTCCCTTTCATCACTAGTTACTGATAAGTAAATAATCTACCATTATACAGAGTGCTGCTCAGTTTGCCTCAGGATCTGTCTAAATATTGTTTTCCTTCTAAAACATAGGTTTCATTTGCTTTGAATCCTATCAAACTACATACAGCAGGGATGGCCAACTTTCAGCTCTCCAGATATCCATGGACTACAATTCCCATGATCCTAGTCCATGGACATCTGGAGAGTCACAACTGGCTACAGTTGTAGAGCAAGGTGTGAATTCAGCAGTGCCTTAAAAACCAACAAGATTTTGGTGCATGAGCTTTCAAGAGTCAAAGGTATCTCCCTTCGTCAAGTACCAGTAAGAACAAAGGTCCCTGAGTCCTTATATCTGAAGTTGGGAGAGGTGTTCCAGAGAAGGGGTCAGGAACGCCGCCTGATTTCTCTGCCTCCAGGCATTCCCCCTGTGCTCTAGTCCAGGGGTAGTCAACCTGGGGTCCTCCAGATGTGCACGGACTACAATTCCCATGAGCCCCTGCCAGCAAACGCTGGCAGGGGCTCATGGGAATTGTAGTCCATGAACATCTGGAGGACCCCAGGTTGACTACCCCTGCTCTAGTCCAGCTGTGCTGTCCCTTTTGCATCCAAACTCCTTTCTTTGCCACACCCCTCTCGCCTTCATCTTGGGATTTCAGGATTTGTATCAGACAAAGGGATGGTTGAAAGCTCAGAAAAATCTTACTGGTCTTTAAGTTATATTCAGGACATTCTCTTCTCCTGCAGGCCCAGCATTTCTACGCGACCTGAAATCATTCTCAAACTATATATGCTAGCATTGGCTAGACTTTCTGCTTATGCAGGAATCCTCAGGGTTGCATGTTCACATTTCCAGGGGTTAACTCCCTCACTAAGGTACAAAGAACTGCACATCAGTAACCCAGCTGTCATATAGACCAGTGGGCCCCAACCTTTTTATCACTGGGGATTGGTCAACGCTTGACAATTTTACTGAGGCCCAGGGGGAAGGTAGTCTTTTGACGAACGACGTCGTTGCCGCCTGAGCCCCTGCTCCACTTGCTTTCCCGCTGGTGCCCCTGACTTCCCGCCACCTGCTGGGGGGCGCTGCCAGAAGCAGCTGCACAGTGCCAGGCCGAGGGGGAGCCCCAGCCATGGCGGCCGCCAGAGAGCACCAAAGGTGAGCCGGCGGCAGAGTGGCAGGGCAGCCCCCGAGGCAAAAACCAGGGAGGAGGACGGGGAGGAGCTGCGACCCGGTACCGGTCCCCGGACGGGGGTGGGGGGGTGGGTGGGTTGGGGACCGCTGTTATAGACCACCAATTTGTTTTAGCAAATCTATAAATGCATGAACACATGAAGCAGCTTTATAGAGAGCCAGTTCCTTCAGTCAGTTTTGTCTACTGGGACTAGTGGTGACTTTCTAGGGCAGGGGTAGTCAAACTGCGGCCCTCCAGATGTCCATGGACTACAATTCCCAGGAGCCCCTGCCAGCATTCGCTGGCAGGGGCTCCTGGGAATTGTAGTCCATGGACATCTGGAGGGCCGCAGTTTGACTACCCCTGTTCTAGGGTCTCAGGCTGAGATATTTCCCATCCCTTCCTGCCTGGTTCTTTGTTTGAGGATGCCGGGGATTGAACCTGGGACCTTCTGCATGTCGAACCAAAGCTCTTTACTGAGCCAAGGGTCCCTCCCTAATACATATGAACACAGGAAGCTGCTTATCTAAGTCAAATCATTGATCTATCAAGGTTAGGCTTTCCCATCCCCTCCTACCTGGTCCTCTTACCTGGAGATGCCGGGGATTGAACCTGGGACCTTCTGCCTGCCAAGCAAAGGTTCTGCCACTGAGCCAGGACCCCTCTCTAATAAATATGAACACAGGAAGCAGGTTCTACTAAGTCGGCTCATTGTTCTATCACCCCCTGCCTGGTCCTTTCAAGTGGTGATCTCGGGGATTGAACCGGGGACCTTCTGCATGCCAAGCGGATTCTCTACCACCGAGCCACTCACCAAAGTAATATTCAGAAAGCACGCAAAGGTGCCTTCCTAGCCCACGGAAAAGCCGGTCCATGAAGGTCAGTGTCATCGAATCACACTGGCCCCAACTCTTGAGGGTCTCAAGAGGAGATCTTTCCCATCACCTCCTGACTGGTCCTTCCAACAGGAGATGCCGGGGACTGAACCTGGGACCTTCCGCATGCCACGCAGAGGTTGTCCTACTGAGTGAGCCACTGAGCAATGCACTTGATACCCGTAGAGCTGGGGAGACCCATGCCAGCCTTGCATCCACTTGCTGCCAGCACATGCGTGTTTCTCTAGAACAAGGCCAGATGCTGAAACTTCCCTCCAGAGCCCTTTTTATCCCCCCGCCCCTTTTGACTGTGGACAAATAGCTCGGCTCTCCTTAATTAAAAGGGTGCCATATAGAGGATGGAGCCGAGTTCTCTCTTGCCCCAGAGGGATGGACCAGATCCAGAGGGATGAAATTTATTCAAAAGGAATTCTGTCTAAACATCCAGAAGACATTCCTGACAGTTAGAGAGGTTCCTCAGTGGAACAGGCTTCCTCGGGAGGTGGTGGGTTCTCCATCTTTGGAGGTTTTTAAGCAGAGGCTGGAGAGCCATCTGACAGAGAGGCTGATTCTGTGAAGGTTCAAGGGGGTGGCAGGTGACAGTGGATGAGCAAGAGGGTTGGGAATGTCCTGCATTGTGCAGGGGGTTGGACTAGATGGCCCAGGAGATCCCTTTCAACTCTGTGATTCTTGATTCTAAATTCTGTCTAAACATCCGGAAGAAGTTCCTGACAGTTAGAGCGGTGTCTCAGTGGAACAGGTTTCCTCGGGAGGTGGTGGGTTCTCCATCTTTGGGGATTTTTAAGCAGAGGCTGGATAGCCATCTGACGGAGAGGCTGATTCTGTGACGGCTCAAGGGGGTGGCAGGCGACAGTGGATGAGCGAGAGGGTTGTGAGTGTCCTGCACAGTGCATGGGGTTGGACTAGATGACCCAGGAGGTCCCTTCCAACTCTATGATTCTATGATTCTAATTCCGAACAAGCAGACTGACGTCAGTGCCCTCTCCGCCCGCTTCTCCCAGGTCGCCTTCCAACACTTCCAAGAGCTGGACGAGCACGTCAGCTACGTGGCCACCAAAGTCTGCCACCTGGGTGACCTTCTGGAAGGGGTGAACACGCCGCGGCAGCGGCTGGTGGAGGCCCACAAGCTCATGAAATACTTCAACGAGTTTCTCGACGGAGAGCTGAAGTCCGACGTTTTCACCAGCCCCGACAAGGTAAGAACATCTCCCCCTCTCCCCCCCCCCGCGTCATTAGGACTGAAAGCGATTGTGCAGCGTAAGCTGAGCTGTCCTAATTACGACCCTCCGCTGTAACTTTTTCCCACTCAGGCTCCCAAGTGAGCGATTTTGCTCAAGTTCCATTGTTCTCAAATGCAAATTGACTTTTTTATTTGCCTGCAGATTCAGCCGTTCTCAGCAGGGTGCAGCTGTCGTTTTTAAAAACATTTTTGCAGAATCGTAAGCGATTTGGAAGAATGCTGAGAGAGTAACTTTCTTTTTTTTTCTGGGCTCCTTTTGGAAATCTTGCGTGCGCGTGTGTTTCTTGCGGACCCCTTGGTTTAATTCTTCTCTTTGGCGTCTCGTCTGTGAGTCTTCGGAAGGCTGGTTTTGATGGTGCAGGGCAGTGTTTCCCAAACATTGGCTCGAGGGAACTGTTCATTCTCATTTCTCTTGGGCAAACAGCTCAAGCCAAAGTACTTTGTTAAAAGAAATGCTGCGGAGACACTTATCTCGCTCTCTTTTTCCAGTAGACAAGCCGGAGCGTGTCCAGAGGAGGGCAACAAAGATGGGGAGGGGTTTGGAGACCAAGAAATAGGAGGAAAGGTTGGGGGAGCTTGGTCTGTTTAGCCTGGAGAGGAGACGACTGAGAGGGGATCTGATAATCTTCAAGTATTTAAAAGGCTGCCATGTAGAGGATGGAGCAGAGTTGTTCTCTCTTGCCCCGGAGGGACAGACCAGAACCAATGGGATGAAATTAATTCCAAAGAAATTCCATCTGAACATCAGGAAGAAGTTCCTGACAGTTAGAGTGGGTTCTCAGTGGAACAGGCTTCCTCGGGAGGTGGTGGGTTCTCCATCTTTGGAGATTTTTAAGAAGAGGCTGGAGAGCCATCTGACGGAGAGGCTGATTCTGTGAAGGTTCAAGGGGGTGGCAGGTGACAGTGGATGAGCGAGAGGGTTGGGAGTGTCCTGCATAGTGCAAGAGGTTGGGCTAGTTGGAGAGCCAGTTTGGTGTCGTGGTTAGGAGTGCGGACTTCTAATCTGGCATGCCAGGTTGGATCCTGCACTTCCCCACATGCAGCCAGCTGGATGACCTTGGGCTAGTCACAGCACTGATAAAACTGTTCTGACTGGGCAGTGATATCAGGGCTCTCTCAGCCTCACCCACCCCACAGGGTGTCTGTTGTGGGGAGAGGAAGGGAAGGCGACTGTAAGCCGCTTTGAGCCTCCTTCGGGTAGGGAAAAGCGGCATATAAGAACCAACTCTTCTTCTTCTTCTAGATGACCCGGAGGTCCCTTCCAACTCTATGATTCTAACATTCCATGATTCTCTCTTTCTTATGAATAAGGTACCCCTGTTTGAAGCCAGGGTCCTGCTTTAAAGCCCTCGGGTTGACTTCCTGTCTCATAAGGTCTCCGCTGCTCAACAGCGTCAGCCCTGGTCACTATTCGGATTAATAGGATCCGTGTTACTCGGATCTCTTTTAGCTTTCAAGATTGTGCAGGCAGTTGGACCACGGGGGTTCACGTCCAGGCATTCTGAAAGAGTGTGCCCCCATCCTCTCCATTCTATCCAATGGGTCGGACTATCATAGAATCATAGAACCATAGAGTTGGAAGGGGCCATACAGGCCATAGAATCATAGAATCATAGAGTTGGAAGGGGCCATACAGGCCATAGAATCATAGAATCATAGAGTTGGAAGGGGCCATACAGGCCATAGAATCATAGAATCATAGAGTTGGAAGGGGCCATACAGGCCATAGAATCATAGAACCATAGAGTTGGAAGGGGCCATACAGGCCATAGAATCATAGAATCATAGAGTTGGAAGGGGCCATACAGGCCATAGAATCATAGAATCATAGAGTTGGAAGGGGCCGTACAGGCCATAGAATCATGGAATCATAGAGTTGGAAGGGGCCATACAGGCCATCTAGTCCAACCCCCTGCTCAACGCAGGATCATCCCAAAGCATCCTAAAGCTCCTCCATGGGATAGAATGGAGAGATGTGGGCAGGCATGCTTTTGCAGATATGTGAAGGTCTCTGAAGAAGTGTGCATGCACACAAAAGCTTATACCCAGAATTAAAATTGTGCTGTACTTAAAACTGAAAACTCAAACTTTCTTCTCCTGCTTCAGACCGACACGGCGACCCACCCTAATCTAGCTCTTCCCAACCACCCGTCTGTCTTTAAGATAAGGATTCGGCAGCCACCTGTCTAAATCTGATTTTCATTTCTCCTTACCAGAAATGCATAATTGCTCTTGTAATCAGTAAGACCAGGGGCCCCTCCCTGGGGACCTCAGGCTCTCCTCCTATTACACCCTTTCCCCTGCGGCGTCGGACAGGGGAGGGGCCGAACAGATGGGGCGGGGTTAGGGGAGGGTTAGTTGGTCATCGGACTTATAATGCTTTTAAGTTGGGGATGGTTTATACTTTAAATGTTGTAACCCACCGCAAGCCAGCTTGCTGGGAGCAGTGGGTAATAAATATAAATATAAATATAAATATAAATATAAATATAAATATAAATATAAATATAAATATAAATATAAATATAAATATAAATATAAATATAAATATAAATATAAATATAAATATAAATATAAATATAAATATAAATATAAATATAAATATAAATATAAATATAAATATAAATATAAATATAAATATAAATATAAATATAAATAATACACTTTGCTTATCATAAGGAAAAGAAGTCTTAAATAACAAACCAGTTCTGAGCCTCAGGGGAGGGCTGTATCTGTTCCACTTAATGTTTCTGGCAAAGGCTTGGAGGAGGAGCTGTTCTCATGGCTTAGGGCGACTATCCTGCCCCTGAGTGCCTCCTCCTCCAACCGGCTTGCCTGTCTGTCCAGCAGCCAGCCAATCGCCTTCCGTCCCTCACCCCTGACCACCCCTCCTCCTTCCACTTCCCTCCGAGGCTCGGAGGCTGCAGGTCCCTGCCGGGTGAGAGCCGCCCCTGCCAGGGATTTCCGTAACAGCTGCCTGCAGCTTTTCCAGGTCCTGGGAGGGAGGGGGAGCCCGTCCGCAGAGTTCTTCCACCCCAACCCCCCAATCTAGCGCCCCTCGTATTCCCTAATGCAACAGGCTTTTCCCCTATTATAAATATAATAAATATTTATTTGGCTTTTCACTCTTTATCTTCCTTACATATCCTGTCCTCCTTTAGTTAAATGAAAACAGAACATCTCAGATGTTCTGGGCTTTTAAAGGTAACCTGATGTGGTTCTTAATTCCACTCCACTATTGTCCATATCTGGCTGAACCGACATAATAGCAACCTTGTTAGCGTTTTCATACTCCGGATGCTAGAAAGTCTATAACAAATGATTTTTTTGAGGTCAAAGGAATATGTTTTTGTCTGTCGGTTTCCTTTCTTGCATGTTTGTTTTCTCTTGCCCGTTTGGTGGCTTCGCTGGGAGAAGTTGGGTAGAAACGTTTAAGCGTTCCTTGATAACGTTTCTTGTTATTCTTCCGAATTCCTTAAGAAGTGTCCTTGTCTCAGCATTTCCGTTTCATCCCATCCGCTTTGTTTCAAAACTCCGGGCCCAAAATTCTTTCTCCGTCCCTTCCTTCCAGCACATTTTGAAAAAAGAATTCTTCTAAAATACCCCCTGGTTAGCATTAAGAGCAGATACATTACCAAAGAGTTATTTTGTTAATTTATTCACAGAGTCTCCTGCTTAGAGGATAAATTTTTCCTGAAGAGTTTCTCTTTATTTCCTCAGCCTCGTAATTCCCATCCTTAATGGGTATTGTGTCTCCTTTTGTCTTAGAATTATCGCACGCTGGATAGACTTCATCCGGTTTCCAATTTATTAAACAGATGTTCAGCTCTCACATATGTGGGTCTCGTCACATTGTTAAGGTTCCTCTTTATATTGGTATGAGAGGAGGAAGAATTATCCTCTTAACCAGATTATTTCAACCTTTTACATTTATAGATAGCCTTTTTGTTTTGTTTCAAAACTCCACTCCCCACCCCTTGAAAATGACATGATCAATAAATCTCCGCAACATACCACAGTTTGCGTTTTTTACTTTAGACCCGGCCTGTTTTTCCGTTTTTCCGAATCGCTTGACGTTCTTAACCTGTTCGTTGATAAATGTTCCTCTCCTGAACCATTTCTTTGTTTGTTTCCCTCCTTATCTAGCTCCACGTCTTAATCCTCGTTTCTCCACGTCCCGGCTGCTTTAATCTTAAGATTATATAATCAGACTTCCTCATTATTGTAAGTTTTTTTTTGCATTTGCAAGATGGAAGAAGGAGACGAAGAATTGGTTTTTCTACACTGTCTTGTGCTATCTGAAGGAGTCTCAAAGCGGCTTACATTTGCCTTCCCTTCCTCTTCCCTCCACAGACCCCCTGCGAGGCTGGAGGGGCAGGGAGAGTTGTGAGAGAACTGCTCTGCAGGAACAGCTCTAAGAGAGCTGAGGCTGGGCCAAGGTCACCCAACTTGCTGGATGAGGAGGAGAGGGGAATCATACCCGGTTCTCCAGATTAGTGGCCGCCTCTCTTAACATAGACGATTTTGGCAGATCCCGCAATGAGCAGGAGGTTGGACTTTGGGGCCTGTATAGCCCCTTCCAACTTTGTGATTCTATGATTCTAACCCTACACCTATGACACGATCAGCTTACAGGTGGAGGATCCCAGTGGGGCTCAGTAGAGCCCTGTTCCCCTTCCTCCTTCCACCTGCTTACATTTATATAAAGTGTTTCCATTCCACCCTACTAAACTTTTTTACCATTGGGAATTTTCCTCCAGTGTCACCTGCCACCCCTTTGAGCCTTCACAGAAGCAGCCTCTCTGTCAGATGGTTCTCCAGCCTCTCTTTTAAAATCTCCAAAGATGGAGAACCCACCACCTCCCGAGGAAGCCTGTTCCACTGAGGAACCACTCTAACTGTCAGGAACCTCTTCCTGAAGTTTAGATGGAATTTAGAATCAGAATTGGAAGGGGCCTCCTGGGTCATCTAGTCCAACCCCCTGCACCATGCAGGACTCTCCCAACCCTCTCGCTCATCCACTGTCACCTGCCACCCCCTTGAACCTTCACAGAATCAGCCTCTCCGTCAGATGGCTCTCCAGCCTCTGCTTAAAAATCTCCAAAGATGGAGAACCCACCACCTCCCGAGGAAGCCTGTTCCACTGAGAAACCGCTCTAACTGTCAGGAACTTCTTCCAGATATTTAACCAAAAATTCTTTTGAATTAATTTCATCCCATTAGCTCTGTCCCGGTCCTCTGGGGCAACAGAAAACAACTCTCCCAAGCTGCGCTTGAGCGGACCAAAAGATCTGTCGGCATGATCAATTTAACCACCTGGCGACATATTTTATATTATTAGACGCTTCCGTTGTGGAACTGTGCTGTATGATGAATTGATTTCCAAATCTGTTTCCTTGTGAAAAGGCAGCAAAGACGTTCACCACTTCTTGCCAGCCTCCAAAAGCACGCCTCTAGGTGCCCCTGCATATCCCGGAGGACTTTCAATTGCCTCCTATTCGTGGCAGTTTCAGGAACCTGACCCTAGCTGTTTGTCAAGCTGCCCGGAAAGTCTTCTCGAGAGGGCAGCAAAACCGGTTCAGCCGCCTTTGCATGTGAAACTCACAACACGAGCGTGAAATGAGAGAACGTGCTGCTAGCCTGTCAGATTAGGTTGACTCATTCTGTATCATGGCCTGGAATCCCTTCTCCTTCTTGTTAGGATTTTGGTCGGATGTCAATTGAAGGCAGGCTTCCTTCTCCTTCTCCTTCTCCTTCTCCTTCTCCTTCTCCTTCTCCTTCTCCTTCTCCTTCTCCTTCTCCTTCTCCTTCTCCTTCTCCTTCTCCTTCTCCTTCTCCTCCTCCTCCTCTTCTTCTTCTCGTCCTCTTCCTCCTCCTCCTCCTCCTCCTCCTCCTCCTCCTCCTCCTCCTCTTCTTCTTCTTCTTCTTCTTCTTCTTCTTCAATTTGTTACCCGCCACTCCCAAGCAGGCTCATGGCGGGTTACAGGTGTCCAGTTAAAACTCCCATTAAAACCCCATTAAAATGGACAAGAAGATACCGATACAATAAAAACTGACAACCCAGCAATATTCTCAGCCAGGGTTTCAGGAAAACCTGGAGTTTCATGGCAGTCCAGGCAGGGTTTCTTGAATGGGTGGGAGTTAATTAATTAATTATATTTTAAATACATTAAACATTTGTAGGGTGATAGGACCATATCTGGCCATGTTGACATTCCTCCTCTCCCAAAATGGCCAATGGTGGGCCTGGAGGGGGAGGGGAAGGGGAGGGGCCCCAGGTGGGCGTGTCCACAGCTCTGCTTCCCACCCATATTCAGTCCAATTGCACCACTTCTGCGTTTTCTCAGAGCCTGGAGAATCTTTCAGGGGTTTCTTAACAGTTAAAAAGTTGAGAAAGGCTGGTTTAAAGTGTCCTTCCTGCAGGCAGAGAGAGAGAGAGAGAGAGAGAGAGAGGAAGGCTGTGGTTTTATGAGGAGTTAAGAACTTAGAAAATACTTAATTATCCATTGCTGAGTATTCCCTTTTGTCTTAACCTCATTGAGTGTGGCTGTATGGGTCCAAGTGTTGGACCAGAAATCTACTGGGTTAAAGGTGCCTTGGAAGCACAGAAGCCTTATGCAGTATCCTTGATCTTCTACGTTTCCCAGTTAAGGGGGGAAACGCTATTCAAACAAATAGCAAAGATGACCTGATTCCAGTGGTAACAGGAGAAAGAATTTTTACTTACAAAAATAGGAGCACATCTGACACGATATATTCACGCCGGTGCATTTAGCTTCTTGTGAACAGATTAACTTCTTGGCGGAGCATCAGGATAAGCACCAGGGAGAGGCCAGAATCTGTCACTCTCTCTCTGCAAAGGCAACAGTTCTTACAAATCATGGCTAGCTCTTGATTTTTTTTGCTCCGGTGTCTGTGTGTGATCAACTCCAAGGGTGGTTAGTGTGGAGGTCCATCGCTCACCGTAGACTATTGTGGATTTGGTTGATTATGGTTCTTTGGTTGAAGACAGGGCAGAGGTTTAAGCAACAAAGCTTCCAGGTTGCTCATCACCTTCAGGTACTTCAGGTTGCCACTATTTGGGGTTTTCAAAAATAAATGATAGGTTTTATGTCTGTGAAATGCAGATACTGGGGAAGAAAGTGATTCTCTGACCTACAAGAAAAAGAGGAGCTGGTTTTTTTTTGTA